>NW_019397874.1:0-36365 GCF_000591075.1 Eurytemora carolleeae | reverse complement strand
CGAACTTAGGTTTACGGGACTTTCTCTCTACAACAAGCTTTGAGGACTTCTTTGCAATGGCTTTCTGAACCCCAGCGAGTTCACAAATTCTCTTAATGAGAGGAGAATCCATGTACTTCATTTCAACAGCATCACAAGCCTGGTTGTAACTCAGGATCTGATTGTCCAGCAACTCCATGTGTTGTAATAACAGACTCAGATGTGAACTCTGATATCTCTGGTTGGGGCCCAAAAACCTTTGATCATCTAACATAAATATTAAGAAAACATTTATTCTTTCAAATTGTGTAATTAAAACAAATGTGAAACAAAAAATTCTAATATTACTTGCAAAAAGTTTTAGAATTTCAAAAATGCAATTAATGCCTTTACAGACATTTGACACAATCCAAATATTTTTCAGGCATTTCAAAACATTAAATATTAGGTTCACAGGTGTATATAGTAGAAACCAGACAAGTTTTCATTCTTTTCGTAATTTTTTCACTATTCAATAATTTTGATGTTTGCATTTTATCATAATTTTAATCATAATTGGGCAGGGTAAGTTATAACAATCCAATATTGGAGTTTCCGTACTGAAAGGATAATTACGGACACCGCTGCGCAATTCTCTCTTGGTGCAAAAGGGTTAATGGCCAGATCATGGTCTTGTGGATGGTCTATCTTGGACTACTTGACACTTGAACTAGAAACTCAATTTAATCAAAGGGTTCCTAAGATCCCCCTGTTCTTAAGAAAGCTAGATTTTATATCAGTTCTAGTAAGATTACTGGTGCTCAGACTGGTCCTGCACTCTGCACAGACCTATGTTTTCGAAAACTACAGAAGCTTAGATCTGGTTATAAGGTCTAGACTACCTGACAGATGTAGGAGGGCAGAAGGGCTAAGATTTGATCTTTACAAATTGATCGTGTCCTAGGGACAAGTAAATCTCTGTTTTTGATTGTACAAACATTTTTATTTTTACATATAATGTGAAGGTTTAATAAAATAAACTACTTAGTTTTTAAAAAACATGTAAACTATTTGAATAATGAAACTTTCCAATTCCCCCCCCCCTTTCAGAATATACATTCTAGGTGTTTTTAGGACCTAGTTGCTGGCAATCTTGTGTTCAAGGACCTGGTGAAGGGAGGGTTTCTGGAATACCTGGATGTGAATGAGGAGAATGATAGTAATATTGCTCTGTATGAAGCTGATATTGGACCCTCTACTACGCATCTAGAGATAGAACCCTTTACATTACTAGGTAGGGAGGGGGTATATAGGACCCTCTACCATTTATCTAAAGATAGAACTATTCACATAACTAGGGAGGGAGGGAGGGGGGATATAGGACCCTTTACCCTTCATCTTGAGAAAACACTTCAAATTACTAGGTAGGAAGGGAGGGATATAGGACCCACTACCTTTCATCTAAAGATAGAACCCTTCACAATACTTCACATTCTTTGTTATAAATTAGCATTGTAATACCTAATTTCAAAAGCCATAATAATGTCTGCTAGAGTTTATTTTATGAAAAGGGTAAAAGTCTGTAAACAAACATGTGGATATAATGTCTTCGCAAGATGAACAGTGAAGACGGACAAGTTTACTCTGTTTGTATAATGCAATTTTCTTGTTTTTCTAAGTACAACCAAATGCAGTCAAAACATAGACAAACAAAATGTGAACATAGCAGACGAAACTCTTACAAATTACAGCTTTCTCAGTATGTATCACTATACCAAATCAAAGAATTATCTAGAAAGAAGATATCGAATTTGCCAATGAATTCCCATGTTTATTGAGAAACCCTGTACCTAAGGTAGGGAGGGATATAGCACCCACTACCTTTCATCTGAAGATAGAACCCTTCACATTGCTAGGTATGGAGGGAGGGGGGATATTGAACCCTTTACCCCTCATCTAGAGAGAACACTTCAAACTATTATAGGTAGGTAGGGAGGGATATAGCACCCACTACCTTTCATCTGAAGATAGAACCCTTCACATTACTAGGTAGGGAGGGAGGGGGGAAATTGAACCCTTTACCCCTCATCTAGAGAGAACACTTCAAACTACTATAGGTAGGTAGGGAGGGATATAGCACCCACTACCTTTCATCTGAAAATAGAACCCTTCACATTACTAGGTAGGGAGGGAGGGGGTTATATTGAACCCTTTACCCATAAAGGAAGTGTTCGCAAAAAATTAAAGGGGGTAAGCTAACGCCAAAAAATATGTGATGGTGATTGCTTCTAATCTTACTTCTATTTGTCATATATAAGGAGAAAATTGTTAATCACAACTGATACCGAAGAATGTAGAATCCATACAAATTTAGAAAGTTGCAATATTCTACTCTATTCTATTCTAATCGGGAGGAGGATAAGTGCCCACTTTTACACAGCAGCTGACATTTTATTTTCTTACTTCTATCTGTTGCATCTATAAGGAAAAAATTGATACTGAGACCGAAGAATGTAGAATCCATACATATTCAGAAAATTGCAATATTCTCTATTCTATTCTAATCGGGAGGAGGATAGTGCCCACTTTTACACATCAGCTGACATTTTATTTTCAGGTGTTTGTGCTGGTCTAATTCCCTACCCTCACCATAATCAGAGCCCTAGGTGAATAAAAAGGTTCCTAAAAAATATCGGAATTCTTAATTAAAGATTAAAGGGATTGCTTACTTTTTTTAAATACACATAATATTCTAAAGTTTGCTTTTTTATCACAAATAAATACTGAAACCCGTGGTTTTCTAATTGAACAATAGACAGAGATGTTTGCACATTTTGGCGCTCATGGACACCTTTGAGCAGTAAGATGAACAGAGTTGTGATATGTGTTGATAATCGTTTTGGTTCCTTTTTTGTTTTATTTTGTTCTTGTTTTGTTTTATTTTGTTCTTGTTTTGTTTGTTTTCAGTTCATTCTTGGTTCTTGTTTTGTTTGTTATCAGTTCCTTTTTTTCTTGTTTTGTTTGTTTTCAGTTCGTTTTTGTTCTTGGTTTTTTTGTTTTCAGTTCGTTTTTGTTTGTTTTCAGATCTTTTTTGGTTCTTGTTTTGTTTGCTTTCAGTTCGTTTTTGGATCTTGTTTTGTTTGTTTTCAGTTCGTATTTGGTTCTTGTTTTGTTTGTTTTCAGTTCGTTTTTTCTTGTTTTGTTTGTTTTCGGTTCTTTTTTGTTTCTTGTTTTGTTTGTTTTCAGCTCGTTTTTGGTTCTTGTTTTGTTTGTTTTCAGTTCGTTTTTGGTTCTTGTTTTGTTTGTTATCAGTTCCTTTTTTTCTTGTTTTGTTTGTTTTCAGTTCGTTTTTGTTCTTGGTTTTTTTGTTTTCAGTTCGTTTTTGTTTGTTTTCAGATCTTTTTTGGTTCTTGTTTTGTTTGTTTTCAGTTCGTTTTTGTTTCTTATTTTGTTTCTTTTCAGTTCGTATTTGGTTCATTTTTTGCATACATTTTTCCTCTGGGACAGAAAATCGTTATGGGTTAGGTTTTCCATTTTTTTCTGATTAAATTTTATTTAAATGAACTAAAAAAAAACAACAACACTGGTTGTGCTCCTAAAGTCAAAAATTTGGGTTTTATGTGTAAATTGAACTAGGTGAACACTCCCTTAAACAAACGTAGCAAAATTGTGAATCTAATTGTCTAGGAACACTTATCAATGCGCTATGGGAAAGCAGGCTATGGGAACTATTGCCTTGAACCAGAAGAATAGAATTGATACTCTCATGTACAATCTAGTATATCCTATGCGTCCTATGGTCAAATCTAGAACAATTGAACTCATTTTGTATCATATTCATTGGAAAAATTTAAAACATAAATTGTCTCGTTTTCCACAGGTTTTTGGGCCTTACTGCAATTTATATCTCTTCAATGTTCATTGCAAAATGTGATAACAAATCTTTATAAAGGGACTGTAAGCATAATTGCAAGTGACCCATTCAAAGAGGGGAATGTCCGATTAACAACGGTTCCCTTAAAACCTGTGTGCGCTGTGTACATACAGTTTCAAAGACAGAGCACCGGCATTTTCAGCTGACTGCAAGCCTTTAGGTAACTTTGCACGCACATATCTCTGTATACAACGAACATACAATGGAGGGTCACTTGAATTTACGCTTACAGTCCCTTTAAGAAACTATCATTAAAATGATCAAATGATATTATCTTTAGTTTGTTATATACTATTTTTTTTATTATTGTAGGATCTACCTGCCGGTCAGAATGCTATTGTAGCTGTAATGTCCTACAGTGGATATGATATTGAAGATGCCATTATTCTAAACAATGCTAGTTTAGGTAATATGCAGAAATACTTAAAGATCTAAACATTCTTTTCTGAAAATTTTCATAATCCCTCCCCCCCCCCGCCTCTGTAGTGTTAAAATTAACTTCCTTAAGACTATGTGCGAATCTCAGCGGTACCTTTTAAACCTAAATTAAATTTTCTCCACGGTTTTTGTAAAGCAGAAATGCACAAATCACTTTATAGAGAAACCACAATTCAGCCGTTTAAAAAGGTTGCACCAATTTCAAGACAGGGTCGACTTTAAAGTGTCGTAACGTCTTAGGCTTTGATTTTACCGCTCTTACTCATTTATGGCTTCTTTTAGCTCATGAGACATGTATATTGTATACATCTTTGAACTAAAAAGAACTTGTTTTTAGTTATAGTCTAAAAGAATTATTTTGCAAAATTTTAATCGATTTTGCGTGAGAACTTTATATCCCAGGGAATAAAAGTAATGTAAGTTATAATGAGAAGTTGATAATTATCTCATACTGTAGTGATCAGACAGAGTTTTTAAAGGTACTGTTCTAAATCGGAGATGATGTTTCAAAAATGGAGGATCACTTAAATTTACGGTTAGAGTCCCTTTAAACAAATAATTTTCTAGATCGTGGATACGGAAGATGTCTGGTGTACAGGAACCAGAAGTGTGCTCTGAAAAGGTATGCAAACCAGACCTCTGACAGGGTCCTGGGACCTCTGGTGGACGCGGAGACTAAGAAACCTATATTCCGTCATGAAAGCTTAGATCAGGACGGAATATGTGCTACAGGAAGCAGAATGTTTAATAAACAGGTATTTTACACATTATATAATAATAATATACATTTGTATTTGTTATTATTGCTATTATTATTATTATTAAAAGACAACCCGTCATTCAATGAAGTAGGGGTTGGCGCTCCTCTCCGACCTAACGTTTCCAAGGATAATGTTTCCATTACCCCGGTAGGAGACTTATTGCTGGGCGGTTGCCGGTTATGAATGTATCCTCTATTGGCAAACCCTGGAAATCGAAGACGACATTCATCTTATTACTTAATCTTTTAGTAAACATTTATTCAACCTAAAAATTATGAAGTAAAATTATGACGATGTGTAACTGTACACCATGAACAACTGAACTCTATTTCATAATTGTTTATTGTAACAAGAGATAAATTAACTGAATATTGTACTCTAGGTGCTTATCAACAAGTGTATGCCAACTGTAACAAGGGATATATTAACTGAATATTGTATTCTAGGTGCTAATCAACAAGTGTATGCCAACTGTAACAAGGGATATATTAACTGAACCTGGATTGGTTCGACCTAATCAACCAGCAGAGTTTANAACAAGTGTATGCCAACTGTAACAAGGGATCCATTAACTGAATATTGTATTCTAGGTGCTAATCAACAAGTGTATGCCAACTGTAACAAGGGATCCATTAACTGAACCTGGATTGGTTCGACCTAATCAACCAGCAGAGTTTAGAGAAACACCAATCACATACAAGGTTCGCACACTAACTCTAGTTCATTTTAAGTACCTCTGACCTCTGACCTCTGGCCTCTGACCTCTGACCTCTGGCCTCTGACCTCTGACCTCTGGCCTCTGACCTCTGACCTCTGACCTCTGAGTAACCACAGAACTTCTTTCCAAATTTCTCCTCATATTCTCCATATCTGCATTTTTTTATTGGTTATTAACTTTGAATTGATTTTACAGCAGAATTTTGTTGGTTTTCTTGGGATTTGATCAGGCCCTTTCAAATGTCCCATCTTGTGTGAGATCTCAAAAATTGCAGATATTAAAATTTCTCGATCTAATAATAAACGTTGATCCAATTTTTAAGCATTTTTGATGATCTTTGAACCATTTTTAACTGTTTAGTAATTTGTTAATTCTTGCATTTCAATTTATTTTGTTTGATTTGTTTTCAGGGTCCTATCCCGTCCTATATCGAGAAGGTGATGTTGACCTGTGACGGGAATGATGCGACCCTGATCAAGATCCTGCTCCGACAAACCCGGAGACCAGAGCTCGGAGACAAATTCTCCTCTAGGCACGGACAGAAGGGAGTTACAGGGCTCATCGTGCAACAGGAGGATATGCCGTTCAACGATCAGGTTAATTTTGTTGAATTCGTTAGAGACACTGTTGCAGTACTTTATTTAAAGCGACTGTTGCAGTACTTTATTTAAGGGGACTGTTGTAGTACTTTATTTAAAGGGACTGTTGCAGTACTTTATTTAAGGGGACTGTTGTAGTACTTTATTCAAAGGGACTGTTGCAGTACTTTATTTAAAGGGACTGTTGTAGTACTTTATTTAAGGGGACTGTTGCAGTACTTTATTTAAAGGGACTGTTGTGGTACTATATTTAAATGGACTGTTGTAGTACTTTATTTAAAGGGACTGTTGCAGTACTTTATTTAAAGGGACTGATGCAGTACTTTATTTAAAGGGACTGTTGTGTTACTTAATTTAAAGGGACTGTTGCAAGACTTTATTTAAAGGGACTGTTGCAGTACTTTATTTAAAGGGACTGTTGCAGTACTTTATTTAAAGGAACTGTTGTTGTACTTTATTTAAAGGGACTGTTGCAGTACTTTATTTAAAGGGACTGTTGTGGTACTTTATTTAAAGGGACTGTTGTGGTACTTTATTTAAAGGGACTGTTGCAGTACTTTATTTAAAGGAACTGTTGTGGTACTTTATTTAAAGGGACTGTTGCAGTACTTTATTTAAAGGAACTGTTGTGGTACTTTATTTAAAGGGACTGTTGTGGTACTTTATTTAAAGGGACTGTTGTGGTACTTTATTTAAAGGGGGTGCATGTCCAGTTCACAACTGTTCCCTAAAAATCTAAAATCTCCTGCAGTAAGTTCAAATATATTTATATTTTTTATTTCAATATTTTGTTTAATTTGGTTTATGCTTACTTCAGAAAAATATATGAATTGATTTAATTTGAATTTAGCAAAACATTGAGATATTGCTTTTTCTCTTTTAAAGTGATTTGTGGAATTATGCAGTAGAAACAAGGAAAGAAAATTGAAAAAATTTCCCTTTTTTCAAGGCATTGTATACGTAAAAAATATCCCAACAGTCCCTCAAACTTGTTCCCCTCTTTTTCTTTTATGACGGAAAACACAGAAATTAAAATATCAAAATTTTTGACTTTTTGAAATTTAAATTGGAGGCGTTGCATCTATGACATTTTTCAATATCTCAGTAAATAATGGTGTTAGCCGGTTCTACTTTTGCATGTATACGCTTTTGATGCTCTAGGAACAGGATATGACGTCAAATCTTCAATGTCTTCGTTCGGAGACCGGAGATATGGGAAAATGTACCTCCGTCGGCTCCGATTTTTTATCTCCGGCCCTAATGAACTTACAGAGCCCAAATTCAACACACATACACCTAAGGACCTATATAATTTAAAGAAAATTTTATCGCTAAACATTTTTAACTATTATGATTAGGGAATATGCCCGGACATGATCATGAACCCCCACGGGTTCCCGAGCAGAATGACGGTTGGGAAGCTGATGGAGTTGCTGGGAGGGAAGGCCGGGGTTCTCAAGGGGAAATTCCATTACGGGACTGCATTCGGTGGTTCGAAGGTAAGCTATTTTTATACCTTGAGGTATAGCTACAAGATGAAGGTAGAAGGGTCAGTGTGAACATTTTACTTTGACTTGTTAAGACAGCTAAGAACTGCTAAGTGTTACGTATCAAAACTGTTAAGAACCGGTTATATCAAAGTTTGTAATGTTGGAGTCTCTTTGGGCAGAGCAGGAGGGCTTAACGATTCTAGTTTACTTACAAAAAAACCAAGATTCTGAGCCCTAGTAAGATACAGTGAAGTTAAACAATAAACAATCCCTCTTCCCACCCATTGAGTTGAATACATGTATCAATTAATAAAGTAGATCTCTGTCTGTTAATTGGGTTTTATGTCCCATCATAACTCGGGAACCCCTTGAATCAAATATATGTTTTTAGTGGAAACCTGCAGTAAGTGATTAGTAGTTCTAGGTCTATAGAGGGGGGCAGGGGGTAAATAGTTCTAGGTCTATAGAGGGGGGCAGGGGGTAAATATGACTTTTAGCAAGAATATTAATAATGATGATAATAACCGGACCCAGCTAATCATTTTAGAGGATGCCAATTTATCAGACGAATAAAACTATCTGAAAAATGCAAATTTAAATTTTAAATATTTTAAATTTTCAGGTTAAAGATATTAGTGAGGAGTTAATAGAGGCAGGATATAATTACCAGGTTAGACTCACATATTTTTTTTTTAAATACTTTTTACTAAAAAAAAGTCGCTTATTTTCTCCGACCAAAAAAAAATTTGCAACAATTTTGGAGAAAAAAAATTTAGAAATATGTATTCAAGAAAATGGGACAAATGAATGATTTGAAAAATGTTTATTTGGTTAAATGTAAACTTGGGAATGTAAGTATGGGAAAACGTATATTTTGAGAAAATATGTACTTGAGAAAACATTTAATTAGGAAAATATATATTAGGAAAATGTTTATTTGGAGAAATATAAAAAATATATATTTCGTAAAATAGACATTTGAAAAATGTATTTTTGTTGAGAGTTTATATTTAGAAAAGTTTATAATTTGGAAATGTCATTTGGGAAAATGATAGAAAATATTTTAAAAACATTATTTTGGCAAATGGATTTTTTGGAAAATGTACATTTTGATAATTAATGCCTTGCGCAAAAGTGATGAGGAAAGATCTTAACATCTTATTCCATGGACTTCTACGGAATAATGGTTTATCGCTTGTTTGTTTAGTTTCAAAACTACGAAAAGACGACATGTTCTGATAATAACTTGTACAGGGCAAGGATACCCTGACATCTGGTATAACTGGTGAGAGCCTTCAAGCGTATATCTACCATGGACCAGTTTACTACCAGAAACTCAAGCATATGGTCATTGATAAGATGCATGGTCGGTCAACCGGACCCAGGGCTGTACTCACTAGACAACCTACAGAGGGTAGATCCAGGTACACGATTTATTAAGAATAAGTGCAGTGGGACCTACATAAATCTTATATTACAGTATCAAATTATCATAAGATATTGTAAATGTCGCTATCAACACTTATATCAGTTTTACTGTAATTATCTATCTCGGGTAGGACTTAATGAATAACGAGATGTAGATTAACTAGATCTTGTACGGATACTTGAGCTGCTTCTCGTTTTTTGCAAAAAGTGCACCAGATAAAATATTATCTGTTAAATGTCGTATTCATTCAACATTTTATTGAGAACGGCAATATTGACTCTGTAGTTTTGATTTGTTATATCTGAGAATGTGCTCTAAACATATTTAATTTAAAGATATATCAATCATAACAAATTTTAAAGAATCTGAAGCGACGTTTCTGAACAAAAGCAAATTTCAATGCGCTTTATTATCATTATCATTGTATAACTGAAGTTCCGTGTGGGTTTCTCTTTCAGAATAGTATGCTTCTGGTGGAGAGATTAATGATATCTAGTGATGCTTTCAACGTAGAGGTAATTTAAGGTTTTTCAGGATCTTCAAAGTGAATGTAGACTTAATATCAAGTGACCCTCCGTACATTGATACCCTTTAAACATTTATCTGATGATGAATGAGATATCTTAGTTTTTCTATTTGAAAATTTATTATTTTCAATTGTGGTTTCTCTTCTGAAGTTATTTCCGAATGTGTGCAGTAAAGAATATGGAAATTGTCGGAATTCACCACCTTTTACACGAATAAAAATCTTAAGGATAGCTTTATGAATCTGACATACCATTCGGTTTATGAAAGGTCACTTAAAATTACG
Source organism: Eurytemora carolleeae (assembly GCF_000591075.1). Classification (NCBI taxonomy): domain Eukaryota; kingdom Metazoa; phylum Arthropoda; class Copepoda; order Calanoida; family Temoridae; genus Eurytemora; species Eurytemora carolleeae. The sequence goes on along the minus strand of NW_019397874.1, from coordinate 26,227 downwards.
TCTACAATCCCTATCAGTTTACAGAACAAAGTTTAAAACTTCTGACTTTAATGAGTGATATAAATTTTGAGACATTTTCTCCTTTAGAAAATGATTTGTCATGTTATAGTAAGTATATGTATTGATATTTAAAAAAAAAATACACGTAAGTAAATAATTAAGCTAGCCCTTTAATTTACATAGCCTTTGTTTAAAATTTAACGAATAATCTTTATAAACACAAGAATTTTTTATTTATTTTTTTGGAATTTTTTATTCTATTGTTACAGGATTTTTACTAAGATTTTATTCTCTAGGTGTGCGGAGGCTGTGGTCTGCTGGCGTATTCAGGCTGGTGCCATTCATGTCAAACATCATCAGGAGTATCAGCTATTAGGTCAGTAGTGCCATTCATGTCAAACATCATCAGGATTATCAGCTATTAGGTCAGTAGTGCGATTCATGTCAAACATCAGGAGTATCAGCTATTAGGTCAGTATTGTCATTCATTTCAAACATGAGGAGTATCAGCTATTAGGTCAGTATTGTCATTCATGTCAAACATCAGGAGTTTCAGCTATTTAGGTCAGTATTGTCATTCATGTCAAACACCAGGAGTATCAGCTATAAGGTCAGTATTGTCATTCATGTCAAACATCAGGAGTATCAGCTATTAGGTCAGTAGTGTCATTTATGTCAAACATCATCAGGAGTATCAGCTATTAGGTCAATAGTGTCATTCATGTCAAACACAGGAGTATCAGCTATTAGGTTAGTAGTGTCATTCGTGTCAAAAATCATCAGTGGAATATTAAATATTATGTTTTTTTAAACTTGAATGTTGAATCAAATTGTTCTATTTTTCGAATTTTATAAAATTAGCTTTATGTATTTTGCAGAAAACATTGTTAATAATGATTAGCAATATTTAAGTGCTCATAACTTGGAAGGAAATATAGAGGCAGAAGTTTTAGCTAAAATTACAAACATTTCGCCTTTTAATGAATTATTTTGACAAATTAACAGATTTCCTCAAATTTCTTGTGAAGCATCGCCCTGAATAATTATAATATATAGAATAAACAATCTTGTGTGACAGAAACAATCTCAAGAACTGACGAGGGTCAACCCAGACTGAAATATATTTTCAATAAATGTGGAACTAACATCTACTTTTTACTCTACACCATCACCGAATTTTAAATGTTTTAGAATGAAGTATTAAATCTATTAAAATTCCTCCCATTTTTACTAATTTAATATTTTATTTGTTTAGAATCCCGTACGCTTGCAAGCTTCTGTTCCAAGAGCTCCAAAGCATGAATATAGTTCCACGTCTCAAACTAGAGAAATATTGCCAGTAGCAGAATACATCCTTGTAGTTCTCCAATTCTTCAGTTAAGATGTAGAAAGGAACATACTGCACATTGCCAACATTTTTTGCCTGCTGTGATTTTTTGTTATTTTTTCGTTAAATAAAAAATTAATATTCTTAAAAATTATATATTTGATCACTTTTTTGTTTGATATTTTTAGCGATTATATTCCAGATCCATACTGGGCACACAGTATCATAATATTCACATCCAGGATCTATATCCTCGTCATTCTCCGAACCCTCGTCCTCGGTAGCTTCCGATCCTTCATCCAAGGTAGTATCCGATCCTTCATCCTTCTCTGTGTCTAGACTATTCTCTCCAAATTCTTCCACTGTCGCTCTGTAAAAAAGCATATTTGGAACACTAGTACTTTTTATGAACCCTATTTTTACTCAATTTTTTTCTTCAAAATGTCGTCTAAAGAGACTGCCTTGAGTGCCCATGTTGTTTTGTGGCCTTACATTTTAATATGAGTGTGCTCTTTTTACAACAGTACCCTTGAAATCTCTGTCTTATTCTTACAGAATAGAAAAAGATTACTTATTTGATTTGATAGGATTAACTTTTATTTTCTCAACCAGTGGCCGAATTTAAAGAATTTGAGCGGCGGTTTAAATTTCAGCCGTGGCTTAAATATGGTTGGTTCCACTTAAAATTGTATCAAATGTTTCAAGATTTAAGCCGGCGCTTGATTTAAACCGGGTTTTAGCAGATTCTTTAAATTCCATCTCTGTTCTTAAACAACTTATTAGTTTACTGTAGAATTTTGTTTACATTTTTTGTCGTCGTTATTTAGTAATTTAAAAAAAACAATTCTGAAATCGTATCCACACAAAAGTACAAATTTGAACGTCCACTTTGCGCTCATAAATCCTAAAGAATTTGTCCACATCACTGCATACTCAGTTCAACTACCTTACATAGCAGGTCTGTCCCTTTAAAAAGAAAGATGTCTTGCTCATCATGGATTAACTTTTATTTTCTCAACCAGTGGCCGAATTTAAAGAATTTGAGCGGCGGTTTAAATTTCAGCCGTGGCTTAAATATGGTTGGTTCCACTAAAAATTGTATCAAATGTTTCAAGATTTAAGCCGGCGCTTGATTTAAACCGGGTTTTAGCAGATTTAAACCGCGGCTCAAATTCTATAAATTCCATCTCTGTTCTTATTAGTTTACTGTAGAATTTTGTTTAAATTTTTTGTCGTCGTTATTTAGTAATTTAAAAAAACAATTCTGAAATCGTATCCACACAAAAGTACAATTTTGAACGTCGACTTTGCGCTCATGAATCCTAAAGAATTTGTCCACATCACTGCATACTCAGTTCAACTACCTTACATAGCAGGTCTGTCCCTTTAAAAAGAAAGATGTCTTGCTCATCATTGAGTATTGACCAGACAATGGCTTAAAAAGAACCGTTGTGAGCTTCAAACAGAGGGTCATTTAAAACCACGTCTACAGACTTTTTTAAAGCTTTTAACCAGTCATATATTTCTGCCGGGTCAAAGTATGAAAATTCCAAGATTTAAAATCTCGAAAATTAGATAGAAAAGGTCAAGGTGAAGAAACCTGAATTCTTGAGCGGAGCGTTGACCCCTCGCTAGAGCCTCCAGTAGTTGGCGCTCCGATATTTCATCTTCACTCAACCACCTGAACAATTTGGTTTAGAGGTTGGCGAAATCTTAGCATTTCCATCTCATGCAGGGACTATTATAGAGTGCAGTAGATGTTATATCGATGATATATATAAAACTATATCCGTGTTTATAACTTTAAAACTATGTGTGATTAAGAATGAATGAGATATCCATGTTTATAACTTTAAAACTTGACTGGCGTGGGTTCTGCTTCAGGTACAACAGAAAATATTGTTAGAATTTAAAAAGATTTACTCTGAAAAACAGCTTTATCTTCTTCATTATCGATAAGATATTGGGTACCGTCGTGAATCAGGCATGCCCACTCTATTTAAACAAAATTACGAAGATTGTCTTTGCTCCTCATTCAAGCTCCGCCCATGGTAATAAGTAATACAGTAGAACCCACAAAGAATGAGACTGTAAAGACGACCTGAAACGCTTAAAATATGACGATCCCAAGATTATATAAAGTTTTTTGCCATAAATATAATCTTTTAATGGCGTATTAAATCATGTAGCAAAGTTTACTGTTACACATTGCGTATAGTCGTCTCTAGAATATCATGCTGTGTGGTTAACGCTGTAATTAAGCGTAAATAAAACAAACAAAACATAGATATGACAGCGTGGGAAAATTTGTTGATTCAGTAATAAAACCCGATTCTAACCTAGCTATAATATGTCCTATAAACTGAGTCAGATTAGAGGAAACATCTCCCCACACTCCACCGTTCAGTCCTACAAGTAACAAAAAATATATAAATACTTGGAGTAAATTACACAATACACATTAAGTTTAATTTTGCTCAAATACACTTTCTTAGCTTTGCAAGGTTCTATAATAGTTCACATATATCCTAGCTGTACACTACAGAAATAACCTAGTTCATATATATATTCATTTCTTTTAGCTGTACAGTGTACAGAGTACATAACTAGCCTAATTCACATATACTCCTATAGCTGTACAGTTTGCATAACCAAGCTAGTTCACATATACTCCTAGCTGTACACTGTACAGAAATAATATAGTTCATATATATACTCATTACTTTTAGCTGTACAGTGTACAGAGTACATAACTAACCTAGTTCACATATACTCATATAGCTGTACAGTTTACATAACCAAGCTAGTTCACATATACTCCTATAGCTGTACAGTGTACAAAACTAACCTAGTTCACATATACTCCTAGCTGTACAGTGTACATAAATAATCTAGTTCACAAATACTCCTAGCTGTACAGTGTACAGTATGCATAACTAACCTAGTTCACATATTATACTCATAGCTGTACAGTGTACTTATCTAACCTAGTTCACATATACTCCTAGCTGCACAATGTTTAGCCCCGGCTTGATTAATATGCCAGGAGTTAAGAAGCATCGTTGCTCCAAGTCCAAGTTCATCTTTAATATCATCACGGGACATTCTGAAATACAGACAGAGGTCACCAAATGTAGAAAGAAAATTAATTTTGACCTTAGTTCAATGTTTTTTNTGATATATTCCTATATGTTGGATCTGTTGATATTATGAAAGTATGATATATTCCTATATGTTGGATCTGTTGATATTATGAAAGTATGATATATTCCTATATGTTGGACCTGTTGATATTATGAAAGTATGCTGATATATTCCTAAATGTTGGATCCGATCTACTGAAAAGTGTCAAGGAGATGGTTTGGTTCTGGATCTGTTTCTCCGGGTTCAGGTTCAGGTTCTCTATCTCCAGGTATATATCTTCTCCAGATCGTTCTTCACGTTTCCTCCGTCCTACTCCGGGAGGAACCATCATAACCTGAAGCACAGGCGCAAATGTGAAAACAATAAAGGGACTTTTTGCGTATTTTTAAGTGACTCTCAATACAAAGAGGGGAATGTCCGAATTACAACGCTACCCTTTCAACCTTTGACTGGTTATCAAGGGCGAAGAATGTTACAAATATTCCTTGAAAATCCCGAATATTTATAGAATATTCAGAATTTTGAGGAATATCTGTACATATTTAGTCAACACGGTTTTCAAAAGTTCTAATATAAATATTTATATTCTGCGACTTTTAGAAATTGAATATTAATACTTCTTAAATACAAAACAGGTTGCAAACAAAGTATTCAACAATTAGTTCATTATCTCTGATCTGGCAAAGGTTTAAAGGGTACTGTTGTGAATCAGACACGCCACTCTACAAATGGAAGGTTACTTAAAAATACACATACTGTTCCTTTAAAAGTACTGTCTAGTGTCTAGTGTCTAGTGTCTAGTATCTAGTGTCTAGTGCCTAAGTGTCTAGTGTCTAAGTGTCTAGTGTCTAGTATCTAGTATCCAGTGTCTAGTGTCTAGTGTCTAGTGTCTAGTATCCAGTGTATAGTGTCTAGTGTCTAGTGTCTAGTATCTAGCATCTAGTGTCTAGTGTCTAGTATCCAGACCATGGTAGTTGAGCTGAGAGAACATGGTATTGTAGAGAAATTTTTCTGGATTTATTTGAGACTTATAATGAGACTTTTTTTTACAGTGTATAATTGTTCAGCAAGAGCCCGAATTAAATCTTAAATTCTGGAGAGAGTATTTTGAGAATAGGTTTTTTTTAATTTTTTCAAATACGACCGTACAAAAGTGGTGGAGGAACAGGTTCAGAAAATAAAAATTAAATCTTATCCTCGAAACTTATTAATCTTATTTAGTTATCATTTTCTTTAATGTTTCATTTTTCACAAAGTTTTCCATACAGATTTCCAGGAATTTTTATTTCTAGTGTCTAGTATCTAAGTGTCTAGTGTCTAGTATCTAGTATCTAGTGTATGGTGTCTAGTGTCTAGTGTCTAGAATCTAGTGTCTAGTGTCTAGTGTCTAGTGTCTAGTGTCTAGTGTCTAGTGTCTAGTGTCTAGTGTCAAGTGTCTAGTGTCAAGTGTCTAGTTTCTTGTATCTAGTGTCTAGTGTCTAGTGTCTAGTGTCTAGTGTCTAGTGTCTAGTGTCTAGTGTCTAAGTGTCTAGTGTCTAGTATCTAGTATCCAGTGTATAGTGTATAGTGTATAGTGTCTAGTGTCTAGTATCCAGTGTATAGTGTCTAGTGTCTAGTGTCTAGTATCTAGTATCAAGTGTATAGTGTCTAGTGTCTAGTGTCTAGTGTCTAGTGTCTAGTGTCTAGTGTCTAGTATCTAGTATCCAGTGTATAGTGTCTAGTGTATAGTATCTAGTGTCTAGTGTCTAGTATCTAGTATCCAGTGTATAGTGTCTAGAGTCTAGTGTATAGTGTCTATAAGTGTCTGCACCTGATTAGCTGATGATTGTCCTGGGTTTGTATTACTCTCAGTATTACTGTTAAGATTTTGGTTGTTGGTGTTATCGTTGATGTTGTTGCGGTTGTTGTTGTTGTTGGCATTGCTCACTATAATAAAAATAGTTTCAAGAAAAAAACCTTTTTTCCAAATTTTAGAAGATGTTGTCAGAGATTGATCCTTTCTAACACAGTGAAAAATTCCTTTAATATGTTGCCTATCTTATTGTATACAGTCCCTTTAATATTATCCTAGTAGACCAATTATATTGAATACAGTATACAGTCCCTTTAATATTTACCTAGTAGATCAATTATATTGAATACAGTATACAGTCCCTTTAATATTTACCTAGTAGATCAATTATATTGAATACAGTATACAGTCCCTTTAATATTTACCTAGTAGATCAATTATATTGAATAAAGTATACAGTTCCTTTAATATTTACCTAGTAGATCAATTATATTGAATACAGTGAGAAGAAGAGCGATCAAACTAAATGTACTCATTCCACCTCCACCTAGAGATTAAATCAATTAATGAAATACGAATATTTTAGCAATCAATTAACAATTTATTGACTCAATAAAGAAATCAATTTTAATCTTTGTATTTAACTTGTAAATTTAAAAATTTGAATTTAGGTAAGGGCAAAACTATTGAGACATTTTTCAATAAAAAAGTTCAAAGTCACCTTGCACCTGTTTTTAAGTTTTCTTTGATATATTATCAACAATGATTTAACTTATTCCTATTTTCATTTTGTGTGTAAATCAAATCACTAGTATATGCTTCCAAATAAATTTCATCAAAATAAATCAAGATGGTTAACAAAATGTCCATTTAGATTTCAGAAACGTTAAATTCGTAAAAATCCCTTGGAAATAAATCAAAATGGTTAACAGAATATCTATTTTGATTCCAGAAACGTTAAATTCGTAAAGATCCCATGAAAATTAAGCCAATTATAAACAAAAAACCTTTTTTGTTTATAAGTATAAATATACTTGTCAGAGTAATAAAAAACTAGTTTTTTTGTCTTAATTAAATAAAACAATTTTTAAAATACCAAAAAAACGGATAAAAGGGTATATTCAGCCGTTGATATCCATATTTATATATCAACACGTTGTGAAAAAATGTTAAAATCTTCCCTAAATATTGATATCTGTTTTTTTAATCGTCAATTACTGAATGAGTTTTGATTTTTTCAATGTTTTCTTTAAAGTTTTTTCTTAAATAAATACTTTGCTAGAGTTTATTTGTTGCTGGTGCGAAAAAGATTTGACATTTTATATTCAAAGGGACTATACAGGCGTATAAAGAGACTCTTAATAAAAAAAATGACATTAATTCACAAGGGTATCCTTACAGGAAGTCACCGGCAATGTATGGTAGTTGAACTGAGAATGTAGTATTGTGGAGAAATTTTTTAGGATTTATTTGAGCGCAAAGTCGACTTTCAAAATCATCCATTTGGGTGGTTACGCTTTGAGAATCGATTTCTTTTAAAATTATTAAATAGTGGCGACATAAAATGAAATAAAAGTTCTACAGTAAACTAATTAGATGTTTAGGAACAGGTTGAGAAAATAAAAATTAACTCTTATCATCGAAAATAAGTAATCTTATTCAGTTATTAGTTTCTGTAATCTGTCATGGTTCACACACATTTTTTGTAGATTTTTTAGAATTTTTATTGAAAAGACGACATTTGAAGAATTTATAGAAATCTGCGAACAATAATTTAGTAAAGATTAAGTAATTCAATATAGTGATGAAAAAGAAATAATTGATTCTAACATTGATTTATTGACAAATTTCTCATGAGAAATATGTTCCTAACCATCTAATTTATTGTTTCTGTATAGAATTTGATACATTTTCGTCGTCGTTATTTATTAATTTCAAAATAGTTGTTACTTTTAATTGATGTTTCTCTATAAAAGTGACTTGCGGATTTCTTGCTGCAGAAACAATAGAGAGAAATTGTGGGAACATTTCAAGGTAGAAAAACGAGGATATCTTCTACAATGTTAATTAGAGAAATAATTTATAAATATATGTACACATATAAACACATATTCTGACGCTCAGCCTTATGAGATAATCTGTACATACAGGATCCCACATTTTAGAGGTTTTTGAAATAACTATCTATCTATTCAGTTGGATGATAGATAGATAGATAAATAGATATTTCTTAAAAACGCTGTACGCACTTCTACATTAAATATCTTTGTTCATGATAAACAATCTCTTTGATTAATTAATTTACCTCCTGCTGCTGCTCCGCAATCTGCAGCTCCCCCAGGAAACCAGAGAACAGGATCAGGACCAGGACCATCTTCTCCTCCTCCTCCTCCTGTATACCCTTCAGGATCAAGAGGTTCAAAAGCAAAGAAAAGTTGATATTTTTTTGCATCGGCTAAAATCCAACAATGATCCTTTAGTTATGAAATTTTTGAATCAATGTGTAGACCGGGGTGACTTTGGAATGTTGTACAGAGGCCCGTAGCCAGGGGGGGTGCAAGGGTGCAGGTGCACCCCCTTTTCTTCTGAAAGAGGGGTGCAAATTTGCACCCCCCTCCCTCTAGTCCCATATAAAAGAAATTATTTCATAAGTTTCTAAAATCTAGTTATAAATTATATAGCCCAAATAAGAATTGATTTCCAAACCAAATTATAATCTATTTGTGCGTTACTCATTAAAAGTGTGACGGAGTTTGTGTGTACTCTCTCAACTCATCCCCTGAGTCATGTCTCTCCTGTGACCTGTCGCAGGCTTAATAACAGTTGATCAGTACACTCTGTTGATTAAATATAAAACAACATAAAAATTTACTCATAGTCATTTAATAGTTGTTTAAGACTAATTAAAACAGTATGATTTATTAATTATATGCATAGAGTCCCATGTAAATGAAATGGTAATCTCCTGTACACTTTCAGACGTTTAGCCCCCCCTTGACCGGTGTGCTATGTTTTATGAGTCTGTTTTTTTTGAGGCATTTCCGTGGTGAGGTAATAGAAAATTAAGAACACATAAAATTAATTTATTTCACTGTAAGATAAGTACTTATATCTAAAATTAACACTCCACACTGTTAATAATAATTTTCTATCCTGTATTCCCGGGAGCACCATGACTCTGCAGATTTTTATCAATACTAAATTTATTTTATTTTATTTAATATCATCACCTTGATCACTTTTATAGAAGAAATACGCCAAAACGAACCAAACCGATTCGAAAGTTGGATCGTTATTCTTTTAATTGTAATTTCGATTTTTTTAAAAATCATTTTGATGAATCCCCCGGAAACCTTTATAATGTGAACTGCTGCTAGCTCCGTGAAGATTATTTTGCCTGAAAATTAACATCATTTTTTAGTTACTTTTTATTCATGTGTAATTATGCAAAAAACATTATTTGATATGGTTTTATAATTATAAATTATAATTTAACCGCTTTTGATGTAAGATTTGAAGAAGAAAAAAATCCAGTTTGCAAATTTTAGCGAATTATAGAAACGAATTGAAACAATTCGTCATATCATAGTTTGTCGCTGAAATATCAACATGAACAGGTTATAAAATTGATTTTAATATGTGTTTTATATTATTTTCAACCTTACAATATAATATAAAGTTAGAATTGTTGTGTTGTTAATATTGGGATCAAGTATCTTATGTGGATTAATTTAATACAGGGTGTCCCACGAAACATGACAGTATGCAGTAAAAAGCCTGTAACACCACCCGAACACCCATAAGTGTCCACAAAAAATTTCAGCCCAATCGGTCCAGCCGTCTGGCCGGATATACGCAACATATATATATACGAATGTTTTGTTTTATTGTATAGATTGTAGTCCGTTTACGGCGTTTTAATGTACATTTAGTCCGTTCTTCAAATTTAGAATTGATTATGTATAATTGTACATTATATTCTATTTTAGGATTGCCTATGTAATATTTTAATTAAAGGTTGTTTATGTACATTGTATTCATCCCAATTAGGGTTGTCTTGTTTATTTACATTACAATTAATTTTAAAGTTGTTTATGTACATTATATTCCATTTTAGGATTGTTTATGTACATTATATTCAATTTTAAAGTTGTTTATGTACATTATATTCAATTCTAGGATTGTTCATGTAAATTGAAACCGTATTTATTTTTCAGTGTTTATTTAAACATTTTTGCATTTTCTGAAAATCCAGAGTAAGCTTCTGTCATAAAACATTAAATACATATTTTTAGGTTGAAAAGTCCTTCACAGACATTAAATCTGACCCTAATGGTGAGGAAAAAAAAATAAAATTAAACATTTAAAATCGAAATAAAAATAGGTAAAAAAAGTTAAATCTTTGCTTTTTTTATTTTTCAAAATGTTTAGGGGACACTATTGGAAATATTTATGTTGCTCTCCCGGCCAATTCCTTCTACAGAATGCAATTCAGAGTCAGGTGAAAAGATAAATAATTTTTGTGTATCTTGTTTTTGTGTTTGTAACTTTTTAAAATGCAGATTTGAAAACCAATATTTTTACCAAGGTTAAAAACATTTTGAGACTTTTTGAGTCTTCATTTTAAATAGAATTATAATGAATTTGTCATATTTAGTGAGTAGACAGTATCTATTATGAGTAAAATTATAACGTTTAAAGGGACTGTAAGCGCAATTTTAAGTGACCCTCCATGTAAAGATGGCAATTCCCGATTCACAACTGTACCCTTAAAAAGCTTTTCTGATTGAGCATTAATGTTTATGATTTTAAAAACTAATTTTTTTCAATTGCGGTTTCCCTACAAAAGTGACTTGTTGTAGTGAAATGTGTAATGTGTGTGTAGTGTGTAATGTTGTAGTGAAATGTAATGTGTTTTTAGTGTGTAATGTTGTTGTGAAATGTGTAATGTGTGTGTAGTGTGTAATGTTGTAGTGAAATGTGTAATGTGTGTGTAGTGTGCAATGTTGTTGCCAAATGCGTAATGTGTGTGTACTGTGTAGTGTGTAATGTTGTAGTGAAATTTGTAATTTGTGTGAAGTGTGTATAAATACATATTGTAAAATGTGTAATGTGTGTACTGTGTAATGCATATTGTAAAATGTGTAATGCGTGTGTAGTGTGTATAAATGCATATTGTAAAATGTGTAATGTGTGTGTAGTGTGTAATGCATATTTTAAAATGTGTAATGTGTTTGTAGTGTGGGGTGTGTGGGGTCTGTCCTAGTATACGATTTTTGGACCCCCCCTTGTGTGTGTAGTGTGTAATGTGTGTGTAGTGTGTAATGCATATTGTAAAATGTGTTAAGTTCATGTATTATGTATTATGGAATTTGTAAGAAAAAGTGTTTGCCGGAAAACGACTTTAACGCTAAAGAGACAGGTATCGTAAAAAATTTAATCAAATGAACTCAAACAATTGACATTTTTTAATTGAAAACTGTTATTTTTGTAAATAACTGAGCCAATGAATAGATCTGACATAATTCGATTAATTTTTCTTAAGCTACGGATTCTCGGTTAAATTTAATAATTGTATGAATTGCTGTTGTCATAGTTTTTAATATCAAATATACAAGACAATGGTCAGGCGAGAATAATGGCGGAAAACTTGCGTTTGTTTATCAATGAATATAAAAACTTGGAAACAAAGCATTTTAATTCTGGAGCACTGAGGGGTAATGGTATGGGAAAGGGGGGGGGGGGAGCTAGTAAGGTAATATTGAAAAAGTGATAAGCAACGGAAAAAAAAGCACAAAAGGAAATGATAAGCCGAGAGTAAAAATTTAATAAGTGTTCGTGTGAAAGAATAAAAAATAAATAATATAACAGAAAAGAGATATTTTTTGTTTAAAGAACTGATCAAAATATTAATATTTTAGAGCTAAATCTGGTAGTCCGACCTCATCTTCTTCTCCTTCACATTCCATCTCTCCTCCTTCTCCTTCTACCCCTTCAACTTCTCCTAATTATACTTCTACCCCTTCTCCCTCTCCTCCTTCTACTTCTACCCCTTCAACTTCTCCTAATTATACTTCTACCCCTTCTCCCTCTCCTCCTAATCCTTCTACTCCTGCACCATCTCTTCCATATCCTTCTACCCCTGAACCATCTCCAGCCCTTCTTGCTGCTAATCGAAAGCTGGAAGGTCGAGAAGGGAGAATTCTTCAGAACGACCTAAGCACTGATGAACAGGCAAAATATGAAGATGTCCCTGAAATGTCTGATGATCTTGAAAAGGCAATTGATCTTGTTGATCATGTTGAAGCTCCTCAAATAAATGATTTTGAAGAATCAAAAGATCAGGAAGATAATCTCAAAGATTCTAACGAGACTGGGAATCTTTTAGAAATAGCTGCCCTTGTAGAAGCACCAGAAAATATAGAAATAGCTGCCCTTGTAGAAGCACCAAAAAATATAGAAATAGCTGAAAAAGAATCTGTTGGCATTATTCAGGAAATTGATAATGTAAAATCAGCTGAAATTGCGCAGCTTTCTTTTGAAAACCAAGAACCGGCTTCAAATCCAGTTTTGGCGCCAACAGCTATTCAGTCAGATGTACAGTACTTGTTGTACAATGACAATGCCTCATATCAAGAGGAAGAGGTAAAAATTCAAGATTATGACGGCAGTTAATTTAAATGAAAATTGTCTAAATAAGCAGACATTAAAAAAGTTTAAATTTTAGTCAAGTTCAAGTTTTGAGTTTTCTGTATTTTATAGATACGTTTTTTATTGCAGAGAGATAAGGGAGTATCAGAGTTTGAAAATGTTATCAACACAGACTATATTCAATCTACAGGATTTTATTAATTTTATTTTTTATTTTTTACATAAAAAATTTAGTTTATTATATAAAAAAAGGAGCTGATGTGCAATAGTTGACAAAGTTATTTGAAAGTATACTTTGATTATGGTTAATAGTTATGAATGAAGATTGTTTATGAAATTAATGAATTTATAGGAAATGAAATAAAACCAATTCTACGGTATAAGTACAAACTTTTCAACATTCTCCCTACCCATCCTTCCCGTCCTATCCATCCTACCCATCCTACCCATCCTATCAATCCTACCCATCCTACCCATCCTACCCATCCTATCAATCCTATCAATACATACACTTTTCAGAACCCATACACTTTAAAATCTACATACCCAATCTATACATACCAGCCTACAACCTCCACCACTCCCTTATCTTCTCCCTTCAATCCCTTTTCTCCCTCAAATTCCTTCCCTACTCCCTCAAATACATACCCTACTCCCTCAAATACATATATCCGTACTCCCTACAATACATACCCTACTCCCTACCCAGTCCTTCAAGCTGCGATAAAAGAAGATTCAGAAGAAACAATGATGTCCAAGGAAGCTGACTTTATGGAAGCTGCTAAAGCAACCATTGAAGGAGCTGGATATAAAGAAGCTGCAGAACCTATCGAAGAAGCTGTTGAAAATGAGAAAGCTGTAGAGCCTACCAAAGTAGCAGTTGAACTTGAAGGTAGAGAGGCTGCTTCAGTTGTTGAGGAGGAGCTGAATGATGTTGTTGAAGTTAAAGAGTCTGTAAAAGAGCTGAATAATGATGCTATAATCAGGTAATCCATTACAATTCAGGCTGAAGCTCTACTTTTCTTATTCCCACTTTTATGCAATCTGAAACTGCAAACATTGGATATTTCAAATTTTTAATCGCAACCTAAAACTGAAAACAATGGATATACTTAAAATTTTTAATCAAGCGAATTCAAAGTTTAAAATATCAAAGATCTACGACATCCGGTTGCAAACTCATGCAAGGATTAAAAGATTAGAGTATGAGAGAATGATCTGGTTCCTCTGTTAATTTTACGAAATTGTGTGTTAGAAAATCTCTATTTTTATTTTAATGTGAGAAATCTGTAAATTGTAAAATGTAGGTGGCGTCCAAAACTTTTTAAATCTGCACACGTAAAAAGTTAATTTGATTTTTTAATCTGAAAATTAGATAACTATCTTTACACTTCCGTGTATCTTTTCATCTATTCATCTTTTCACCTATTCACCTATTCATCTATTCATCTATTCATCTATTCATCCTACTATCATCTATTCTACTATTCTACTATTCATCTATTCATTTGTTCATTTATTAATCCTTTCACCTATTCATCTATTCATCTATTCATCCTTTCACCTATTCATCTATTCATCTATTCATCCTTTCATTTATATCTGTTTAGGAGATATTCCTACAAATTTTTGAACAATCCTCATGCTTCAGAAATTAGGTAAAATTTATTTGAAATTAATCACCATCTTTCTCATAATAATAATTGGTTCAATCTTTGAATACTATATAGTTTAGCCCAGAACTTGGCAATTTTTCATTGGGTTTTATAATTATTATATACTATTATATAAATAATTTGAAAAAAATATATGAAAACGATAAAGGAGTAAATATTTTCAAGTTTGTATTGAATTCATTCAGTTTTAACATTTTTTAGGACTCTACCTTTGAGACAAGCAGTGTTGGGCCAGCTAAAAAGAAGCTTTGATGGAAACAGAATTGAAGGTGGAATAACTTTTTAAAATAAGAAATATTTTAAGATATTATAAGATATATTTAAACATCTAAAATGTATATTTAAACAGGAAAAAGTTGAAAATACTATAAAATAAGAAAATTGAATTATTTTCAATACAAAATATGTTATTCATTTATCAATTCAGACTCCTCCGTGTCTGAGGTTTCTGTCCAGGATGAATC
Source organism: Eurytemora carolleeae (assembly GCF_000591075.1). Classification (NCBI taxonomy): domain Eukaryota; kingdom Metazoa; phylum Arthropoda; class Copepoda; order Calanoida; family Temoridae; genus Eurytemora; species Eurytemora carolleeae. The sequence continues at coordinate 11,173 of NW_019397874.1, read as the reverse complement.
AGCTGATCAAGATGGAGTCTTTCTTGACCTCGCCGAGGAGAAAAATGGCACAACCATCCCACGATTTAGAAGACGACCTTTCTCCAGGTAAAATAATAAAATATTACATTGGTAGCTCAACAAATATAAATAAGCTTAGCTCGGAACTTACGCGAAGCTGTTCTTTTTCACAAAATCCTTTTTTTATTTTGGGAAATATTATGGAGTCTTCTAAACTTTGGTATTTTCGAGCAAACGTTTTACCGAATAAAAATATTAAGATATTGTGTAAATTCATAAACCTCACAGATACAATATGAGCTATAACGCTGGAAAATTTTAAAGTTACTCCCCGTGCTTTTCCTGACTTTAATCTTAGTTGAATTTATTTTAATTTTCCCGGATAATATTCTTATTTCAGATTGCTACGAATTCGCAAGAGACCTGCAGCTCGCTTGCTGGCTCTAAAATCAAGATACCAAACCTTGTTCTAATCTTCTAAACCTCTTTTTATAGCTTAAATGGACTGAAACAGTAATTTCAAATGACCCTTTATACAAAAATGGCAAAGCCTGATTCACAATGGTACCCTTGAAAGCTATAGGAATTGTCAGAATTAAACCTAAAAAAACGAAAAAATTTTCCACATTTTAGATCAGATCAAGGTTTCAAGGACACTGTTGTGAATCACGAAAGGACATCTTTGCACAGTGGATCAATTGAATTTATGCTTAAAATCCCTTTAAAAGCTAGTGTTATTATCATTTATCAAGTTAATCCTTTATTAGTTTTATTATTAACATTTATTTTGTTCTTTCTAGTCATTAACATTATACTTAAACATAGCAGCATAGTTCTGTTACTTATAAATACAGGGTATCCAAATAAACATGACAATGTCGTCTTTTTTTGTAATTTGTATAATATGGATGCCATACGTTGGACGTCATGTCAACCTTTTTGGTACATACTTTTTTATTTTTATTCATATTTTCATGTTTATTGGGCCACCCTGTTTTAAACAGTTTTCTGTTATCTGAGATACCGGGTGATTATGAAACACGCTTTCCTCAAATATTATCACAAGCAAAAATCTGGTTATTTTAAAAAAGTGAATGTTTAAGTCGTAATTTTCAAGTAACTCTTGTTTTTAAAGTGAAATCGGCAGAATTTATCACTTTACAAGATAGAAAAAGTTCAAAGAGATTTAAATCGGAAATAATTGTATCTTTTAAAATGGAGGGTTATTTGAAATTAATATTTAAAATATTTGTATAAATTAGTATTTTACGAGATTCCTGCATGCACAGTCCATGCTTTCAATGTTGTTGTTTAATCAGCCTGATGTCTCCAAATTCTTATTGTTTTAATTTTAAGCATTTGTAATTTGCATGTCTGTATTTACGCAAATAAATATTATTTTTTCAAATTCTTAAATTTTCTGCACGCTATATGATTGCAATATTCAATATTGTGCACAATAAATGCGCGAAACAGGAAACAAGGAATCATAGCGAATATTTATTTATCTTTATTTTTGATTAAATCAACATGATCATATTATATTCTATATTATTAAATTTTTTATAATTTAAATAAATCAAAACATATGGATCAAATATCACACCCGGACTTGTTATCATATTGTTACGTTATATAATTATTTGAAAAGGGGCTCTGGATGAAAATAAAAGACCCCCAGCTGCGTTATCTAAAATGAATTATAAATTTTTATTATACTTTTGAATGATGATGCAATGAAGTTAAAATTATTGGTCAATATTATTATAATTATTGATTATATTTACAGGGTGGTTTAACTAGGTGTTTAGAACATAATCCAGTTTCATTCCCATGGGTCTGAAATATTCATCCTTTATTATTAAGCTTGCTTCAATGTCGTCTGCAGATTTCATAGATTTATGTGCTTCGTTGACAAATTTTGCAACTTTTGTCAATTTAAATTTTTCTTCTTGAATGAATGAATGATACGACTGATGTTCTTCTCGGGGTTATATTTGTAAATGTGATAATTTTGGAAGAAAAAAAGGCAAAATCAATTCTAATTTTAAAATTGTTTAAATTTGTTTTTTTTTTCTTTACAAAAACGCCGAACATGATGGATGATGCATGAACCACAAAAAGAAAATGGAAATCTAGAATAACAAGGTTTGAGTTCACTTAAACTATACCTCGTCTCGTGTTCAAGAAAGGGGGGCACAATGTTGAAGGCACAACAAAAAATGCATGTGCCCCTTCCCTACACAAATGCTCTCCNATTTCTATCAACAATGTTTTGGTACATCTTTTCTCTCACAAAGCGCCACAAAATACAGATTTAGGTTTCGTGAAAAATTAAATAATACTTGTTTCCAGTGTAATCTAGTCTATAGATCTAATATAATTTAATAAAAAAATATTTTTAAGGTTTTTGCTCTTTTACTACTAGATTTTATACCTAGTGCCAGAGGTAGGCTCTAAATCAATAGATTTCTTTTACTCGACATTGTCGCAATTTGTCCATTTTATGATATTTCTCAAATTCTTTCTTGTACCTTAACTTATTTACAATATTTTTTTCGCGGGGCTTCATTTAAAATCCATTTCAGTCTCCAAAACAAGATGATTGACGCAGCTAGTTTTATTAAACTTTAAATAATCTGTCTCCAGTGTAATCGACAGTGGCGCAACTAGGGGGGGGGGGCAAACCGAGTTTCGATCCACCTCGGCATATTTCGCCCCCCCTCTCCCCCCACCTCACTTGGCTCCAGCATGTGAATCATTTATCAAATTTGTTTCAATTAAGAAAAAATACCAAAATTGTTCTTGACGCTTCGCGCATCATTTCTAAAAGAAAAAACTTTATATATGAATATGTTAATTACTTCTCATGAGTATTACAATTACCATTTAAGGTTACACAAAACCTGACAATCTAAAAAGAATAACAATAAGAAATATAATAATTACATAGACTTGCACAGGCCTACTTTAAGGGACTATATAGTGGACAAATATGACTAGAAAACGAATTTAAAAAAACTGCTGTAGACTGTAATAGGTATCTTCATATATTAATAGATAATATAGATTTTAAGCTTCAATTTGTTTTCCTAATACGGGTTTTTTAAGGTGGGTGCACAAAAAAAAAATATCGGCGAGCTGGCGCATGCAATAAGTGCACCCCCCCTAAACTAAACCTTCACTACGCCCCTTGCACGGACTCGTTTTGTTTTATTAATCATATATTCAGCACTGTTCAAATTAAAATTAATTAAAATAAAAAATACTACCCTTCTTTAAATTAATTCAAAGTTTTAAACATATTTTACTTAATAATATTTTTAAGAAAAAAATGAGTGTGCGCGAAGAGTGTGTAACCGAGTTGAAAGTTGTATTTAAGGACATTGAGAAGGTAATATATTTATACACTTTGCTTGTTTGTCTGTTTGTTTGTATCCAATAAACTTCAAAACGGCTGAACCGATCAGGGCCCAATTTGTGTGGGACTTAACATGTCCCCAGGGAAAGTTATGTAGATTGTCAAAATTTCAAAAATTTGCCTCCAACAAATTTCGATTTTGATCAAATGGGACGGTGGAGAATGAGATGTCCTATTTGATGAGGGGAAGNAAGTATCCGCTGCCGATGGAAAAGATTCCTTGGTCCAATAAATTGATAAACAACGTCCAACAAGTTCATGTCACTTTACAGAGGAAGGACAAATGGGTAAAGGGATTTCAGTGTGGGAGGGGAGAAGAAGGGAAGTAATCGCTCATTTAGGTTGTTAGAGGTCATTTGAAGGTAAACCACTGGGTTCTTTGCTGCTACTGCATTGGCCAGGCCCGTAGCTAGGAATTTCTTAAGGGGGGGGGGGCACAGAAGTAAAAAAGCATAGATAGGTAATTAGGGTGCGCGCCGCAGGGGAAACATTTTTGGACCTGGAAAACTTAATAAGGGTAAAATTAATGAAGGTAGACTAAACTTCTCACACATTATAGTTCATTAAGATAGATATTTTGCCTGGTTTTCTTTCCCTATGCTATTGAAAAATTAAGAATTGATACTTGCATCAAAAGATGTAGAGATTTAACGTAAACTATTGTAAATAAATGTAATACTGAGAATACTGAGAAGGCAGGGAGGGACCCCTTTCTCATCAAATAGGACATCTCATTCTCCACCAACCTCTTTTGAAAGCAAACTTTTTTGTTCTTGTTGTACAATGAAAAAACCATGACACGACAGCATTTACATTTCCCCAAAAATTTCCCATTTCCAATTTTTAAATTTCCCAAAAACCTAGGCATTTGGAAAATTTCCCAGATACCCAGGCATTTGGGAAATTCCTCAAATTCCTATAGGTATTTGAGGGTGGTTTATTTTTAAGATTTTGGAAATTTCTCAAATGACTGGATATTTGGGGAATTTCCTAAAAACCTAGCCATTTGGGAAGTTTCCCAGATACCCAGGCATTTGGGAAATTTCCCAGCTACACAGGCATTTTGGAAATTTCCCATAATTATTAAAAATTACCCCAGGACACATTTTTTTTCGTCATTCGTCTAAATATTTACAATGAAAGTAGCATGATAAGTTTATCAAATTCATTTGATGTATTTGGAAGTTTTTGCGAAATAAAATAATTGTACTGTAAGTATTAAAGTAATTTCAAATACAAATAGGGTAATGCCTGATTTACAACGGTACCGTTAACATCTTTGTCAAGTGGGAATTTGATATCAATGTTTCTAATCTTGAAAACCGATATTGTGGTTTAAGCACATAAGGGACTTTGACATTTTTGCCGCCGGAAAACATATCAGATTTATCAGAATTGAACACTTTTAACCCCAGATTTAATAGGGTATCAGCAAAATTGGATAAAATATCATAATTTCTGGGTATCTCATATATCTTGTATTTCATAAAACGTCAAACAAATCTCATAAAACTTTAAAAGTTTGTTTGTGTTTATACTTACATTGTACCAAATAGATTATCAAGTACAATAGGTGGCAACAGAGAAATGGGCAAATAATAAATGACGTCACAAGTGTCAAATATACCAAGGAAAACAATATTTTCTCAAATTAGTTGACATGTTTTCCAAGATAAAAAAAGAGTAAAAATAGAAAATTAAGAACACATAAAAATAATTTATTTCACTGTAAGATAAGTACTTATATCTAAAATTAACACTCCACACTGTTAATAATAATTTTGTCGGACAAAAAAATTGAGTTGACACTTGTGACGTAAGAATACAGCTGTACTGAGAGTGTACAAATTCTACCTTGCCATCTATTGTACTGTTCTTGCGCACATGAAGTGAATATACAAAGTCGATGACATTCTTCTTCAATATATATAGATGGCTTGAGAAATATTGAATTGATTTTATTGACAAAGTGGGTGGGAGGGGAGGGGAGGGGGGGAGAGGAAGGATTATTTGGATCGCGTGTTCTATATAAGTTCCTCCGTCCGCAGAAAGAATTTAGTTTAATCATGATTTAGGTTCGAACACAGCGCTGGACAAATTCAATTCAATCTTGGTTATTGTCACACTTTTAGTCATGAATAGTTTTTACTCGATAGTGCGTCGTTAATGTGGGTCCACAATTTGCGTCAACATTTTTACTTAATGCGCTCTTTATTTGCACCCTCTAGTTTTTATCAATTGTGTATCTTCAATGTGCGTCTTTACAGAACGTCATTATTATTATTAAATGCATTCTTAATGTACGCCCTCTCTAATTTATACTCTACAGTGCGTCCTAAATGTGAGTTCTCAATGTGAGCCCTCTATAGTTTTTAATTTATTTAACAATTTAATTCAATCTTGGTTATTGTCACATTTCTGTGCGTCCTAATTAGTTTTTACACGATAGTGCGTCCTAAATGTGCGTCCATAATGCGCGTCTTTAACGTTCGATACAGTAAAAACGTTAAAAACGTCACATAAGTCACTTTTTAATATATCAATCGTAAAATTAGTATTTCGAAATTAAATGAAAATTTTGTTTTAAATTACTAACAGAATATTTGGAACTAGGCTTTCAGGACCGATTCAGGGCGCTTAGCGCCCATCTTCTATTTTAATTGTGAACACTTTTATTTCTATATACACTGAAAAACAAAAACATAAAAAGAGTTTGCGAATTTTATAAAAAAAAATTACGTGGTTTTTCAAACTTTATGAAAATCGCATTTTGATGGAGGCAAGTATTTGAAATTTTCATGGTCCTTAAACCTTCCCAGGGGTCATGTGAGGTCCCATACAAAATTGGGCCCGATAGGTTCTGCCGTTTTGACGTTTTTCGGATACAAACAAATATATATATAATGCTCAGACTAAATTTTGTTTTTTAAATACTTCTTCGGAGTTCCTGGTTTATATTATTTGATAAAATAGGAGTTTCTGGTTTATGTTATTTTATAAAATAGTAGTTTCTGGTTTATCTTATTTTATAAAATAGTGGTTTCTGGTTTATCTTATTTTATAAAATAGTAGTTTCTGGTTTATCTTATTTTATAAAATAGTAGTTTCTGCTTTATCTTATTTTATAAAATAGGAGTTTCTGGTTTATGTTATTTTATAAAATAGGAGTTTCTGGTTTATCTTATATTATAAAATAGTAGTTTCTGGTTTATCTTATTTTATAAAATAGGAGTTTCTGGTTTATCTTATTTTATAAAATAGTAGTTTCTGGTTTATCTTATTTTATAAAATAGAAGTTTCTGGTTTATCTTATTTTATAAAATAGTAGTTTCTGGTTTATCTTATTTTATACGATAGAAGTTTCTGGTTTATCTTATTTTATAAAATAGTAGTTTCTGGTTTATCTTATTTTATACAATAGAAGTTTCTGGTTTATCTTATTTATGAATACAATTCTTTTTCCGCAAAAATCTTTTTTTCTTTTAAATCTTTTTTCGGAATATTTATTAAGAATTTAGAAAATGTAACAAATTTCATTTCTTTTTCAGAAATCTTCCTATATGTCAATATGTTACATTTTTTCTTTACTCTTCTTGTTCTTTCTTCCGTTCATGGACTAATCCCACCGCAGGTAGATTAGTCATGCATATTTTAATCTATATAAAAAGACAACATATAAAAGGTCTTTAGATATAACTTTAAGTAACATTCATGTATAGAGATTGCAAGTTTAATTTACATATATGTTAATGTCTTGTTTTATTTTATAGATATGTATAGGACGACTAATAATACATATCATGCATATTTAATATTATTCTTGTTTTTTGTTTTAAAATTGTTCATTTTGTGGGAAACACTGTATTTAAGCAAAACCATTTCAGCATAAAATAGTCCCCCCCTCCCCCCACCTCTCTCATAAACAAGAAACTAGCCTCCTCCCCTTAAAACGCCCCCTTCCAACGCCTTTTCCTTAAACAAGATAATCGTGAAGAATTTTTGAAAAAGAGAATACGATTCTTATAGTTCCCAGCTATGTCCACCCCCCTATCGTCTTGCGGGGATTTAGTGTTATATAAGGGGTCTCCAATAATGATGATTTCAAAGAGAAAGAAAATCATAATTTCCAAAAATATTTTTACCTTCTACTATATTTATCTGCTAGGGATTGAAGCAGTTTTCCACCCTCTGCCGATCCCAACACTTGCTCTGATCCCAACCCTGCTCCTGATCCCAATCCTACTCCTGATCCCAACCCTACTCCTGATCCCAACCCTGCTCCTGATACCAACCCTTCTCCTGGTCCCAAACCTATTCCTGATCCTAATCTTGTTCCATAATTAAATCCATGTTCCAAACTCATTGTTGATCTGTGCAAGATGAGCCCGAGGTCTAGATCTGAAATAAAATAACAATGTCTTTATCACGTTCTAATATACAGGGTTATCCACAAAGAGTGAGTCTTTAATGACGTCAAAGAACTCTTTTACTGCCACCATATACAGGGTGTCCCACGAAACATGACAGTTGGTGAATATAATTTAAAATGTCTTCTTCCATGGGGTGGGGGTGAATGAATCCTGTAAACCAGCAATATATTTGGATGTCGTCTTTGTTACAATTCAAGAGAAAAGAACAGAGAAGAAAAACCAACCAAACCAAAAATGTCCAAATTAATTTTGTTGGCTCATCAATAGAGAGATTTTTTTAAAACTATACTTTCATTTACACATTTGTCTTGTAATCTGTGTTTGAGTGTTTGGACGGGGGCCTGAATCTATGCATAGCCGGGGGGGGGGAGCGTCCCACGCCCCCCCCTAGAAAAAAGGCCTTCGAGAATAGGTATAGGGTTAGGTATAGACTAATTTTTCAAGGCCAGCTAATTGAAAAAAAACTTAGACTGATAACTTTTATAGTTTGGGAGTACGGGAAGGTTGAAAAATATGTCTAAAAAAAGGTAAAAATGTAATTTTTTTTTAAACAGACATCCAATTGTGACACATGTTTCTACATCCATTTTTTAAGGGCTTTTCAAAAATATAATTTTTAGATCTGTAGCTTTAGTCTCAGAAAAAGCCATTTTAGATTTTTTTTACACAGACCGGACCGGACTTTTTACCGCCCTGTGCATAAAAAAAAATTGACAGAAAAATCCTTTAGATTAACTATTCATTAAAAGTCACAAAATGTCACGGTAATAGTGACAAAAATGAGAGTGCTAGGACAAAAAAACTATAGGGCCGGCCAAGGCTGTTTAGAGTTAAAAGCTAAAATAGTTGATTGGAGAAGCCTAGTTTTTATTAAACTTCTTTAAATAAATTAGTTAAAAAATACTCTACAGATTGACCCCGAGAAGTAAAACGTATTCAATGACCTTTTCAAATGGCGAGTTCATGATTTACAAGGGGTTGTACAATTTTCAGCTTTACAGTCTGTATTAGCGATCTAAATTCTTGTATATCTATGGACCATATCACTGTAAATTAGAAAGACGGATTTCAAACTCAAGTTTTGTGTTTAAATATTCAAATATAAAACACTGCAATTGTTAAGTGTAATTTTACTCAGTAACAACTTTAACAAGCTGCTGTTAAACCTATTTTCTATTTAACAACATCAAATACACAACAGGTTGCCATCTCCCTTTTCCACAGTGTTATGATTCCCACTTTGAAGTCTTATTATTTGTGGGCAACATTTTTCAAAATTGTCAGATTTGTTTAAATACATATATTCAGTTGTCTCTTCTGTATCTTCTATTCTACACTGTTCAATTTATACTGACATACGGTTTTTTAAATCCCAGATAAGGTTAAAATTCCCGTTAATCTTCCGTTAACAAATTAAAAGACGACATTTAAAAAAATACTTGCGGATTTCTATCCTGTATTCCCGGGAGCACCATGACTCTGCAGATTTTTATCAATACTAATTATTAATTTTCATTATGAATAGAGAAGTTAGAAGAACTAAAATAAATCATTTGAAAAAAAGGTTATAACGAAGAAAGAGAGGGGGGGGATTTATGATTAAATTTGAATGAAAAGATTTGACGAAACATCAATTAAGTATACTCAACAAAAATATTTTGCCAATTAATTCACAAAGATAATACTAAAATCATGTGCTTTGTATATTTCTAAAATGTGAATATCTAGTGCTATAAATTAAGCATGACTAGGTAAAATGAAAGACCATGGTGTTGGGACACTTCAAACTCAACCCAGTCTTAAAAACAACTTTATAACGCAGCCTAGACTTCGTCAATGTCAAAATATTTTTTCAATTGAAGAAAACAAAATTTTTTTAAAATGTATTTTTAATTATAAAATCAAAATATATCTTTATTTACTTGAATCTCAGCACGAGAAAGTCATTTACCTGGAATTACTGACGCACCTTTTTCACTTTGTAACTTCTCTTGTTTTTATTTTACACACAGGAGTTGCAATATCATTGATTTTTAACCATATTGTTCCCATCAATTGAATAAAAAAAAAGTTTTATGCATACAATGATCCCCACAAAACTATGGGATATATTAAATCATATATGTACTTAATGTGTTTATAAAGCAAATAATTTACCAGTGTAAATTAGGTCTGCAAACACTGAACCATTACTGTGTTTGTTGTTAATTTCAATGAAAAATCATACCTTGAGTTAAACAGTCGTCTTCCTTTACTAAAGGTTTGTGGGTTCCACTATACCGAATATTAAGCAACAACGGACAGAGGTACAGGGTGTCCCACGAAACACTACAGTTAGTGAATAGTTTAAAATGTCTTCTTACATAATTAGTTAAGTTGTTTGATATTAAAGAGAATGATGAAACATTTTCTATGGCAATTATATTATTTAAAATTTTTTTTGATGAAATGACATACAAAAAGTCTTTAATATCCAATATAAAATATGGAAGAAGACATACAAAACTATTCAACAACTGTCATGTTTCGTGGGTCACCCTCTACAAAAAGGGTTAGTTTTAAGTAATAATGCAACTTCACGTTGAGAGAAGTACAAAAGGTTCAAAAAAGCATGTACCGATGAATTTGGCAATACTATTGGAACTGACGAGGGTCAACCCAGACCGAAATATATTTTCAATAAATGTGATACTAACATCTACTCTACAGAGGTTTGGTCCATCACCATCACCGAATTTTAAATATTGGAAGTATTGAGAATTTTTCCCTCAAACTTGCCAAAAAAAACTTAAGCAGTAAAATGGTAAAACAGGTAAAAAAAGGAAAAGTACAAAAATTACCTTTTTATGACTTAAAATTACACCATCACCTATTTTATCAAAAAAATAAATGTGTTAAAGTTCTTTGTCATCTGTCAAGTTATAATGAATCCGACAGTCATCTGTCAAGTTATAATGAATCCGACAGATTCTTCCTTCTCCAATGTTCATGTCAACGTTTACATTTAGTTCAATGTTTACTTTAGTTAATAATAATCTTATATTTACACAGAGTTGATCAAAAACCATCTTTAACACAATATTACACAGTCATTCTGATTCCTGATAAACATTCAACAAAACTAGAAATATTTTGTACGGCGCAATTACAACATAAGGAGGGAGAGGGGGGATCAACATAGTTTCTAACAATCCGCAAGAAATGTTTTTTTTCAAATCATCAATATTTTTTTATTTTCAATACTCAATGTAAAGATTTTTTATTTGTAGAGTTACATGTCCGATTTACAACGGTACCCTTTAAACATTTAAACCTTTAAACC
>NW_019397873.1:38460-41798 GCF_000591075.1 Eurytemora carolleeae | reverse complement strand
AAAATATGATGAAGAAGTATAACTTTTTAAATTTTCATAACTTTTCCCATTGATTTGCTTGGTTATAATACTATTTTGTTTACCAATTTTCCTATTTTAAAGAAAGCTTTAAATCAAATAACATGTAAATTCTTATGAATAATATTATTGAAAATCTGTTCATTTGTAATTTTCTTAATTAAAGCTTTTTTCCAGAGAGAATGGCAGAAATTGATAAAGAAGAATTAATTATAGAATAGTTGGAGATTAAAGAAGAGATAATTTCCTGCAAGAAAGAAATTCTTCCTTCCCTTACCTTAGATAATACATGTACAGTTAATCTACATAAAGATAAAAATAACAATTTTGCATGTTCATAACACAGCGGAACCTTTTAAGAGTAGTTTATACCCTTGGCCTGTATTGTGTCCTTGTTATACACATTATACATAGTCTAATATTTGAGTCTTCCCAGCTTTCTGAGTATATTGCAAATATAAAATACAGAGTGTCCCATAAAACATAGCATGCCTTTTTTGTGCTCTCATTATTACCTGAGATATAAAAAATTTTGTTTAAATTTGGACAATATTGGTTTATTTAAAGGGACTGTATAGGAAAATGATATTTTGTTAGGTGTAATAAATTTTTTTTTTAGCTTTACAGATTGAATGGTAGATGTTATTGACATCTGTTTAATCCATTAATCTACTCTGTAAAAACCGGAGCTGTCTTTAATCATCCTACTCTGGAGACATCGCAGCTGTGTTCAATCAGTCAATTTACTCTGGAGACATCACAGCTTTGTTCAATCAATCAATTTTGTCTGAAGACATCGAAGTTGTGTTTTATCAATCAATCAACTCTGATAGTTTAGATGTCGTCCTTATCATGTTAAAGAAAAGACAAAATGTCGTCGTTCTTCATGAAAGTGATCAGCTGTTTACTGCATCTTTTCCTAATCCTATAAACCAGCTGATATGTTCCAGTAAATAGTGTTAAATCTTCACTTCAGGCAATTTATTTAAATCTTTTGGAGAACTTTTAATAAAACTTATTGTTAGTTCTTCTTGGCTCCGTTAATGTTTCGTTTATTTGATTTGTATTTTTAATTGTGTTTTGAACTTGATTAATTTATAGAATTTCAGAAGTTTATTGATCAAAACTTAAACTTTATAACCAAATTTTTTGTAAAACATGTTAAAAATCTAACAATAGAAAATGACGTCATATACGTAATTTATTTTTATACTTAATCTAATTTTCAGATATAGAATGGCAGAGACTCAGAAAGAAGAATTAGATTTAGAAGAGATAAAAGAAGAGATAGTTTCTATCAAGGAAGAAATACTTCTATCCTCTACTGTAGAGGAAACATGTTCTGTGGATAAAGATATGAAAGGTAAACTTGAAAATAATTGAAAGCTTTACATTTTCCTACAAACTATGAAATATTTTACATGAGTTCATAAATTTTAGATAATGAGCATACAACACCCCGGCCACCTCCCCCACTACACAATGAAGCGGGTAACTCTTCAAAATATAACTCTTGGAGAAAATAAATTAATTAATTATTTCTATGTAAAAATTATCTTGCTAAAATAGTATTATTTTTAATCTCTCAAAGCGTCAAAAGAGTTTAGGAAGAATTTACCCCTAGAGCAAAACAATATTTTTCTAGGTGTACAAAATGTTGAACACAGTAAACCTGTATTTGATCCTGATTTTCACACTGAGCTAATCATTAAAGACGAATATGAGGATTGTAAATGTAGGTAATATGGAAACTTTTATATTCTTATCGAAAAAAATACCAATAAAATTATATATAATAGGTTTTTTTTATTATGATTTATTTTATTCTTTTCAAATGGAAGTTGTGTGGTAAGATAGGTTCTACCCTAACCTAGCTCCAGATTTATAGTGGAACTATTTTATTTATTTATTTAATTGCAAGGTTCTTGAAATCTATTTTGTTGTAAAATTTTTATTTGAACAAATAAGAATTCAGTGATTTTAAGATTACAAAAAAATAGATTATTGGTTACTTTACAGTTTTTTATATTGGTTTAGCAGAAAGAAACTTTTAGAATATTATTAAATAATATTTTTGCTATACAGGTGAAAACATAGATGACAGATTTGAGGATTTTAAATCAGAACCAAAGCGAAACAAGAAGCATAAAGTGGAATACACATGTAATAAGTGTAAGTATGTTGCAACTCAAGCAGGCAGTCTAAAAACCCACATTGAAAATAAACACGAAGGAGTGCGATATCCTTGCTCTCAGTGTAAGTATATTGCAACTCANACCAAAAAAGTCCGCCAAGTAGATTGTTACGAATAAAGTTTGTTTGTCATCAATTAATATGCTGTATTCTTCTATAATACCCTTATATCCGTCTCTTAGGGTCCTTGGAGCCATCACAACATTAAACATTTAAACTTTGCAATGTTAAATAAATTGTAAAATTGTCCCTCTTGTAACAATAATGAAATATAAAATTTAATGATTTTGAAATCTAGTTAAAAATGTACTATTTTTCTATTTGCAATTATGGGCGAGGAAAATACAACGCATATAAAAATATCATTTGTAATTCTTGATAAAAATATACAATGACCAGGACCTATAATTTATATATAGACATGTATTTATAATAGGTTTTTAATATGGATTTTTAATATGGATTTTAATATGGATTTTTTGACACAAAGGTTTTTAATATGGTTACATTTTGGGTTCAAAATGTGTAAACTAATGTTCCAAAATTGTTTAATTATGGTTCAAGATAAACATGTTTCTAGTCGAAAATGATTATATTCTTGATTTTTATATTATTGGTCTGTTATAGCTCTAGTCAGTTATATTTTTAGTCTTCATATATTTTTGATAGTTATATCATTAGTGTTACATTTCCCCCACCAATCTTTGCAATTGTTTTTGTATTTGAAGATAATAATTTTGTTTTTATGATTTTGCATTTATATTGGTAGGCCTCGAATTTATCAATGTGTTCATCATTAATTTTTTCCCAAAATAAATTCTTCTTATTTCACTTAAATATTGTGGTTTTTATTATAAATATAGTACTAAAGTCTTCTTCTAACTAAAAAATATTTTAAAACGTTTAGTTTTGGTGCAAAAAACGCTGAATTAATACAAAATTAAAAAGTTTACTTTTTATTAAGTTGAGGGAATTTAAGATAAACACTAGACCACATCTGAGCCCAAAATATTTAAGAAATGTTACATTTTAAGGACTGAAAATAAAAAATTTAAGAGACTTAACATCTTCTGCTTTTCAGGAGAAAGCATTGTTTGTGGATTTGATCCTCTGCAATCTGAACCTAA
>NW_019397873.1:12078-37858 GCF_000591075.1 Eurytemora carolleeae | reverse complement strand
CAGAGATTATGAAGAAAGAAGTAGATGTCAAGGAATCTGAGATAACCTCTACTGTAGAGGAGACATGTTTTGTGAATATACCTGAAGATGATATAAAGCTGGAAAATACAGGAATAAAAGGTAATTTTGAAAAGTTTACTACCCTTAAAGCATAGAGGGGAGGGTTGTGAGGTGTGTATGTTTAGTGTTTACATAGTACTGATGAAATATTTGAAGTTTTACTAAGCATTGACAATTTATCTTCCCAAATTCAGCGATGAAAATTCAAAAGAAGTTTAGAATTTATTGGAGGAAAAAAGTTTTTTCAAAGAGAGGGGGGGGGGTTCAAGAAAATATACAACTTTCTGGTTTTTTCCTGCCCAGATATTTCCTCTTTCTGCCAACACTTTTCATTACGCTATTATCCTTGGAAACGCTAGGTCTGAGAGGAGCGCTGACCCGTACATCATTGAATGACAGGTTGTCTTTCAGTATTAGTAAAAGTAATATCCATCCTGGAAATATATTCTCTATGTCCATCCTGGAAATATATTCTCAATATCTCATATTAATATTCTCAATATTCTCAATATTCTCAGTATGTTCACAATATCCATCCTGGAAATATATTCTCTATATCCATCCTGGAAACAAATTCTCTTTATTAATCCTGGAAATATATTCTCTTTATCCATCCTGGAAACAAATTCTCTATATCCATCCTGGAAATATATTCTCTATTTCCATCCTGGAAATATATTTTCTGTATCCATCCTGGAAACATATTCTCTATTTCCATCCTGGAAATATATTCTCTATGTCCATCCTGGAAATATATTCTCTATATCCATCCTGGAAATATTTTCTCTATATCCATCCTGGAAATATATTCTCTATATCCATCCTGGAAATATATTCTCTATATCCATCCTGGAAATATATTCTCTATATCCATCCTGGAAATATATTCTCTATATCCATCCTGGAAATATATTCTCTATATCCATCCTGGAAATATATTCTCTATATCCATCCTGGAAATATATTCTCTATATCCATCCTGGAAATATATTCTCTATATCCATCCTGGAAATATATTCTCTATATCCATCCTGGAAATATATTCTCTATATCCATCCTGGAAATATATTCTCTATATCCATCCTGGAAATATATTCTCTATATCCATCCTGGAAATATATTCTCTATATCCATCCTGGAAATATATTCTCTATATCCATCCTGGAAATATATTCTCTATATCCATCCTGGAAATATATTCTCTATATCCATCCTGGAAATATATTCTCTATATCCATCCTGGAAATATATTCTCTATATCCATCCTGGAAATATATTCTCTATATCCATCCTGGAAATATATTCTCTATATCCATCCTGGAAATATATTCTCTATATCCATCCTGGAAATATATTCTCTATATCCATCCTGGAAATATATTCTCTATATCCATCCTGGAAATATATTCTCTATATCCATCCTGGAAATATATTCTCTATATCCATCCTGGAAATATATTCTCTATATCCATCCTGGAAATATATTCTCTATATCCATCCTGGAAATATATTCTCTATATCCATCCTGGAAATATATTCTCTATATCCATCCTGGAAATATATTCTCTATATCCATCCTGGAAATATATTCTCTATATCCATCCTGGAAATATATTCTCTATATCCATCCTGGAAATATATTCTCTATANCATTAAGTTAAACCAGGGATCTTGGCGCCCCTGACACCTTCACCAGGGATCTCGGCGCCCCTGACACCTATCACATTGAAGAAATATGTTTGTCATACATATTCTTAAAACTAAGATAAGGACTACATCTAAACTCTTGATTGATTGAACCCAGCTCTAAAATCTCCAGAGTAGATTGATTGATTAAACACAACTTCAATGTCTTCAGGGTAAATTGATTGATTGAATATAGCTCCGATGTCTCAAGAGGAAATTGATTGATTGAATACAGGTGGATATTTGTTTGAACTACTGCCGTTTCAACTTCTTAATGCTTACGCGGACAGCTTGGTCACAAGAGTTTGAGTATGTTGCAACTCAAGCAGGCAATCTAAAAGCCCATAAACATGAAGGAGTAAGATATACTTGTAAACAATGTTCTTGTGCCGCAACTACAGCAATTACTCATGTTGAAATTAAACATGAAGGAATAATATACCCTTGCTCTAAATGTGATTATTTTGCAACTACAGCAAGTAATCTAAAGATTAATGATTATTTTAAAGATTTATGAAAAAAATTAATAAAAATACAGAAATATAAGATAATATTGAAAAAGTTTCCTATTCTTAAAGCATAGAACCGCATTGTGTTTGTATGGGGGGGGGAGGGGTTGTAAGGTGTGTATAATTAGTGTTTACATAGTTCTGATAAAATATTTGAATTTTTACTAACCCTTGACAATTTATCTTCCAAATTCAGCGAAGAAAATTCCAACTTCAAGGGGGAAAGGTTTTTCAAAGAGGGGGGGGGGTTGATTTTTTAAGAAAATATACGACCCTCAGTTTTTATCCTCCTTGGATATTTCCTTGCTCTGCCAACCTCTCCATTACGATATTTCCCATTTAACACACTTGTCAACTATTGTTTGTCCATTTATCAGTCTCCTCTAATGCATTCTGGATCAAGTTAAAGTTTCTTGCTTTACAATTGGAAAGTTTTAGGCCCAATTTTTTTATAATAAAGAAATCCTTCCCTTCTCTACTGTAGAGGATACATAAACTGTTACATAGAATTGACATAAAGGTTTTTCTTTTTTGTAATAATTTTTATCTATTGTGTCTTGGGACTTTCTGTAAAAAGCAACCTAGCTGAGTAAAATTAGTAATTATTGCTGGTTTCTTTTTACCTTTCCCAAAATTTCAATTCCACTTTCTGATAAATACATTTTAACTTCATGAGAGGAAAGTTCTAAAACATTTGTAAAAATCATTTAATTTTAATGAAAAACGTTAAAGAGTTTTTTTAATAATATTTTTTACCAGCTGCGTGGGGAGGGGGGTCGATTATAAAAGATTTTAGATAAAAACCATGGGTAAATATTGATCATTGTTTTAATTATTTTAATATGTTTTATACCGAACAGAAAATTTTCAAGAATAAGCCTGTTTTCTGATTCTGATTTTCACACTGAGTTAATCATTAAAGATGAAATAGGGGATTCAAATTCAGGAAAAACTTGGAATCAAGTAATTCTTTGCGAAATTATTTTTTTTTGAGTCGGAGCTGTGTTAAATCAATTTATCTACTTTGGAGACTGCGGAGCTGTGCTCAATCAGTCTATTTACTCTGGAGACATCAGAGCTTTTTTTCAATGAATTTTGTCTAGAGACATCAAAGTTGTGTTTAATCAACTCTGATAGTTTAGATGTCGTCCTTATCTTGTTAAAGAAAAGGCAAAATGTCGTCGTACTTCATGAAAGTGATCAGCTGTTTACTGCATCTTTTCCTATAAACCAGCTGATCTGTTCCATTATATAGTGTTAACAGTTAAATCTTCACTTCAGGCAATTTATCTAACTCAGGGAGCAAGGAATAGAAGGGAGAGACAACTGACGCGGTTCGCCCTACCATATGATTATACATGCTTTGCAGACGGTACTCCATTTTATATCAGACAAGCCAAATTTATATATAGATGATAAACAAAACTTTTTTTCTAAAAGCAGGAGAACCTGTGCGTGAAAGACCTGACACCTTCTTTGTATCATATGTTGTTATCATGATTATATTGATTATTACATTGATCAACTAGCTAGTACTAGTGGATCTTCCTCTTCCTCTACATCAGTCTTCTCACAAGTATCTTTGTCACCAGATTTACTCTCAGTGATCTCTGAATATATCAATGTACAGTGAGACCCATACAACTCTGGAATTGGAAGACGACCCTTAGACTTGAGTTATGCTTTAACGTAATCCTATGGATATGATACAGAGCACAGAGTGTACACTGTAGATAGACATATATTTCACTTAATAACTTGACTCTCCAGCTATACTGGTGTCTGGTGTCACTGTTAGTTGTATAACAACATGAAATACACAATCAGATTGCTTTAGAGTCGTCTATCTATTCAACGGTGTCGAGATGGGTCCAAGTTAGAGTTTCTAATCGGAATTCCGTTGCGCAAAATTGCGTGGAATTGCGCGATAACTACAGGGCTCGCAATTGCGTTGGAAACCCTAGTCCAACTGTAGCTGTAAAGTTTCTTTAAAATGTCGTCTTCTACCCTCACCCTGTGGAAGTTCTGTTTAACACGACAAAAGCAAAAGAAAAGTTGCATATTTAGATATCATATTATCTAAATAGGATTAATTGATTATTTTGAAAACAACTGAATAATTATTTTTTTGAACTTCAATAATTTGTATTTTTGTAAATTTCCCAACTGCCAATAGAAACATTTAACTAAGAATAAACCCCAGAAACTCAGAATACTCGAAGGAACCTTGTAAATTTCATCAAGATGGAAAGATAAAGAATTATCTTAAAGCTCTAAATTGCACAAGGAAACTACATCATTGAATAGTTAACAGGGTAAGCTAATTATATCCAATAAAAATCCTGATTAAATATAATTTGACCCTGTTTATACTCTATTTGTTTATTCACTCCCACAAAAAAAAGAAAATTGCAAAATAGATAGAATTAATAAACCCCAAGACATGTCCTTAACCCCTCACTTAGAGGCCTAATAAATTAAACTTACATTCATTTTTCTCGGGGTTTTATTTAAAATCCATACCTGAGTTTAAGATGTTTGACCCAGAGTTAAGGAGAGTATTATTTAATTAAGTAAAGTTTAAAGGGTTGGGATAAGAGGAAGCAGGGCTAGATATTTGGGGTAGCAGTGGCCCAGCTTGGGAACAGATGATTTAGAGGGGGAGCAATGTTTGGGAAAAGGGGGTGTACTGCAGGGTTGGGATTGGGAACACTTTCTCATAGAAATTTTTTAACTTTTAACCATGATCCTTATTGTTTTTGTTTTTTTGTCTCTCCTATGATTTTTCCCCTAGAGTTGAGATAGGAGAGTGTGATACAATGTCCATAGTCCCTAGTAAAAACATTTATACTTTAATGTATGAGAAAATAAAACTGCAACAATTACTCTAATTCATATATTCAGAGAATCGGTTTTCATTATTTATTATTTACACACAAAATGCTAACTACTAAATTATACTATACGAAATAATTAATAGAGTCAACAGAATCAGTTGAGGATATATGAACAACTTCTCCTCCTTCCTCTCCTTTCTCTAGATCATGGAGAACTGATTCTCAAAACAAAACTTGGTCTCACCCTAGCCTAGTTATCCGTTAACCCTATGCCGGGGGCCGGCGGGCTAGCCCACTTCTATCTCTGACTCTCTCATCTAACGGATTTATTCAGATTGGCTTGGCTTGGTCTATAAATAGACCAAACAGTAAACGTTCTGAATAAATCCGTTATGTTTCATAGTTCAAATGGGGGGTAGAGCAGGGGTATTGTCCCCCCTGATCGCAGGGAAAGATCACCCGATTATTTCCCCGCTACAATACCTCTCTCTTTAATATTTAGGGTGCAAAGGAGGATTTTCAAAATTTCAAACAGTACGTCGGAAAAATGTTCGAAATTAAATATTTTTACTTTTGACAAAATTAACATGTGACACATATTAGTATACATCCATTTTCAAGGGCTTTTCAAATATTTAAAAGTATAAATATAGTTTCTCTCCTGACAGAACCAAACAATAAGTAGTTTCTCTCCTGACAGAACCAAACAATAAATAGTTTTTTATCCTGACAGAACCAAACAATAAATAATTTCTCTCCTGACAGAACCAAACAATAAATAGTTTCTCTCCTGACAGAACCAAACAATAAGTAGTTTCTCTCCTGACAGAACCAAACAATAAATAGTTTCTCTCCTGACAGAACCAAACAATAAATAGTTTCTCTCCTGACTGAACCAACCATAATTAGCTTCTCTCCTAACAGAACCAAGCATAAATAGTTTCTATCCTGACAGAACCAAACAATTAATAGTTTCTCTCCTGAGAGAACAGAACAATTATATACATTTATATCCTGATAGAGCCAAACAATAAATAGTTTCCCTCCTGATAGAACCAAACAATAAATAGTTTCTATCCTGTCAAATTTTTGTTTATAGATTTTTGTCCCTTGCTTAAGCTCGGGACCAAATTAAATCTAAAAAGGCTTGAACCTTCTGGATAAAGAGAAAATTTCTGTCCAAAAACTTTAAAACACTGTGAACCAAAATAACAATGTTATAAATAGTTAAGGCCAGCCCCTTGGATCCGGATCCCTGTATCCGCATACTTTTACGGATCCGAATCCTAAGCACTGGTTTAAAATCCCTTTGTCATTGATAGGCTTTAAAAGAAGTGATTATATATGAATAGAACAGATATAACAATAAATCCGCTAAACAATTATTTATTCAAATCTTGGAGTCTGGGAAGCAATCATCTTCATTGGAGTACTATTGAAGACTCCCAATGAACATCTAGTTGGAGACCCCCAAATTCTCATTGGAGACCCATATTTTTGTTGGAAACCCCCATATTTTCATTGGAGACCCTCATTGTGAATTTGTGTTTCATGATTAAAATGGACAAAAAAAATTTATTCTGATAAGGGCTGGTTAAAGTTTCATAAACGAAACGGAGGTTTTCGAAAATTAACGAACGGCAAAAACCGTTAAGTTCTAAATTAAAAAAACGAATTAGCCGTTTTTGAAAAAAAAATTAACGGATGAAAACAAAAACGAAATGACGGGTTTTTAAAAACGGCAATTTTTGTTCCTTTTTTAGCTGAAGTAGAATGAAACTTGCGAAAGAAGTTTTTTATCTATTTTAATGTTTTTCCCTTTCATATACAGGGTGTCCCACGAAACATACAGTTTTTGAATAGTTTAAAATATATTCTTCCATAATATGTCAAGTTGTTTGTTACCAAAGAGAATAATAAATATTTTATGGCGGCCATATTATAGTTACGTTAATTCGATTTTTAAGTAAAATATATTTGAGTAAAGTTTTTTTAAACTAAATAAACTGCAAAAAGTCTAATATCTAATACAGCATATGGAAGAAGACATTCAAAACTATTCACCAACTGTCATGCTTCGTGGGACACACCTTAAATAGGTCCTATTAATCTCAAATAGTGCGTGCATTCATTCGGTCATGGTGTATAGGTTACATAGGATGACGCAAAGATTGCAAAAATAAAGATACGGATTCTTTAGAGCTAATTTACAACGGTGTAGGAGATCTAAATATTAAAAAAATGTTCTAATTACCGTTAATCACGAGTTCTGGGGTGCCGCAAGCCCGCCAAATTATTTGTGCGGTGTCAGATTTGTGTATAAAATACCCATTTCAAGAGTTTTCACGGAAATCACCAGTTTTCTCTCCAATATTAGAACTTCACGGCATGCAACATTACTACGACTTAGAGACTTATTTAAATTGAATAAGAGGTTTATGATGTAAACTCAATTTTGTTAAACCCTCCCCCCTTAAGATGGTTACTTCTTCCTTGATTTTATATCTTACCACTATGGAGAAAACATATAACACTATATGTCTTATTCTATTTACATATGGGTAACTATAATATAATTTTAATTAATAAAAAATCTAGTTATTTATCTAATTATTATGTTTTTGTTTAAAGAATGAGGGAGATGTCAGCATCAAAAATTAAAACTTACTTTCTCAACAAAAACTACAACTTCAGGAATTTTCGCCTCGAAATAAATGTATTATTATAAACTGAATATATGTACTTTTATTATTTCATTTTTTTCATTTCTTTATATGAAATGAGTTTTTGTATTATTCACTATTACTTTTTTATCACTTTAATGTAACAACGATATTTTTGTTGTTTTTTATTTTTTCGAAATTTTAGATTTAATTTGATTTTAATATTTTTCAAATATTTTTTATTTTTATTTCAACAATGAAGGAATTTGCCATATTGTTGCTATATTCTCACATATACAGAAAGACCCACACTCCTGAGGAATAGGAAGACGACTTTTATAACTAGAGTTTCATTTAATCAAACAACATCAAATAGATACAAATAAGAACGCTTAAAAGTCTTGTTCATATTCTACAGTTTTGTGGTTTTCAATTCGCATCTCTTGTAGGATGTTCGCATTTTAACTTCAATTTGATCATGTGCTGGAATATGAAAATATATACAAGTTGGGTCGAAGCAAAAAGTAATTAGCGTCGTGTTGCTTTTACATATTTAAAAGATTGTTTTGCGATTCATATATTTAGAGATTTTTTTGATTTTAGAAGTCCGGGAGGCTTAACCCTATTTGGCCTCTATAGATATTTCTGTTTGACTATACTTGCATACTCAATATTACGCTATTTTCAAGGGATGTTGAATAGAGATCAAATTATGACTGACAAGGAACCGACTTGTTGCCACAAACTCAAATCCATATATTTCCACAACCTGATGGGCAATGGTGGTGTAAATATTTGACATTTTAAACTTTATCTAGCAAAATTAACAGGATAAAATATGAATGGTCTACTATATATCAGGCTGCAAAGATTTAGGAATTAAAAAAATTTGAATTTGGAGCAAGAACTCATTTCCTTTGTCAATACGTATACAAAGGGTTGTTAATCGTTATAAAAACCGAGAGTTTTTCTTGTCGTTTGCTTTAAAAACGACACGATCGTCATTAGATAAAACAATGGCGCCACAACGAACGAACCAACGAACCATTTGTTTCGAAAAACGAAAAACTAAACAACGATACGATTAGAACTGAAAAAATACATTTATCTTTACATCAAAATCATTTTTTTTAGATTATTAATTTCAGACATTGTTGCGCGAAAGATTGTAAATGTTTATGTTTTCAATAATAACTGCTCCTTTTGATAGCAGCTGCACTGCTGAGAAGAACAAAAATGTTTACAATATTTTTAATGTGTAAAGAAAAATTGCTTTTCTCAAACCTGTGCTTAAAATCAAAACTAGAGGAGCTACGAGGTGATCAAGTTGTACCAATACTGTCGCAAAATTTCACCTTTTTCGAGGTTTGGATTTAGTCTGGTAAAGGGAAAGTATGGCATTCAGGCAGTATGCAATCTGTACAATACCAGACAAATCATTTTTCTGGCTCACTGAACGGAGAGACATCTTTAATATATTGTTTATTTACTTTCTATATTCCTTTCTCCCCTGCTTAGGGCTGGGCAGTGGGCGCGTTCAAACTTTTTCTAGCCGCTTCCTTTAATAGTATCGTTATACAGAATTAACGACGCAAAGCGCCAAAAAATGTTGTTAACGGTTTATGAACTTGTTAATAGCACAGCGGCGTATACGGTCTATTGCAGAATTAATGGTTTAACGGCGACGAAGACGACATTTTAAAATATCAAAACACATAAATAAAAAAAAAATTTAAGTGACATGCAATTTTAAGCCAAAAAAAGAATTAACCGTTAAAAAAAACGAATTAACCGTTTAAAAAAACGAATTAACCGCTTAAAAAAAACGAATTAGCCGTTTAAAAAAAATCAGTTTCGTTTTTGTTTTCGACCGTTAAGTTTTTGATTCATCCATGAGGTTGTCCTATGAATATCAATCCTCACCTGTTATTTAGAACATATCCCATGCTGTTTGAAAACCCGTTTACTCCATGGAGTACAATTACTGGAATTGGAACACTCAATAGATCTACAATGGAATTTGAGGTTATTAAAAATCAAATAGAATCCTGAGGCCGAATTTAAAGAATTTGAGTTGTGGCTTAATTTAAATTTTGGCTTATGGTGGGTTTCACTAAAAATTAAGTATACAATGGTTTAAGATTTAAGCCGGCGCTCAATTGAAACTGGTTTTTGGCGGATTTGAGACGTGGCTCAAATTCATTTAATTCGGACTCTGGTTTGTTTTCTTAACATTATAACGTTCAAATTTGCCTTATAAGTAACTCTATCCCGGTTGGATTTTTTATTGTCTAATGTAGTTAAAAAAAGAGACATGACCCCATATTTCCCCTTCCCCCATCTCTTTATTTCACATAAGAATTTGAGGAAGATACATGTCACTTAAACCAACAAATTTTTAAAGCTTGATCGGCTTATATATTGTTTACATTACACTTTCAATCTTTTAATGCACCTAGGAGGCCATTTTTTATGGAGTTTGGGAAACTGGGCCCTGGCTTGGATTTAAAAACAGGTGAACAAATTATTTTAATAAAGTTAAAAATAGTTTTGCTAAATATTATTCAAGTTTTTGAAAAATACAAAATTTAAAAAGAAAACTATAAATGGAAATTCCGTTGAAGATTGAATTTGTTACTTTGTTTTGCTATGAGTCTTCGCCGCCTACTCTCACCAGTCACCCCTATATCTTTGAAACTTATTGTGTAAAACTTTGATATTTTAAACTTAGTTTATTTATTCTAACAGAATTCATTTTTTCAAATTTCTGAGGGTTGCAAAGATTTAGGGATTTGAAAATCAGAGTATGCGGCAAAGACCTTAATTCCTGTAAACTTTCTACTGTGACTATCTGGTTTAAGTGGTGTGCACTGTACAGGGTTACTCACAAGAAATGAGCCTTCTGAGAGTCAGAATAGAGTATTTAATCCATCTTTTACAAATATTCATAAACATGTCTTAACCTCTTTTAGTTAGTTCAACAGACTTTAAGCTCGTCATTGAAGGCTCATCTTTTGTGGGTATAACCCCGTAGGTAACATGCTTTCTCATACAAAAATTTAACTTCATCTTGCGGAAGAATATGTATCTTTAAAAGATTTTTTAAAGTTCTGTTCAGAGGGTCTGCTGAGTACTCCTGGGCTGGGCTGGGAACTAGAATGTATGATCTGCAGACCTGGCAGAGTATCTGTATCAGTGTTGATATGGAGATAGGAAACATAAAGGGAGGCAGAAATTGAATATTTCAATTAGAGTTTTAAGTTGACAATATTTTAGTTTGGCCAACTAGATTATTAATTACTTAATAGGTGGCGACAGAAAAATGTACCAATTATACACGACGTCACAAGTGTCAAATATAACAAGGAAAACAACATTTTCTCCCATTAGTTGACATGTTTTCCAAGATTAAATAAAAAAGTGTAAAAACAGAAAATAAAGAGCACAAAATTGCACGGATTTTTCTGAAGATAAGTTCTTTAAAATCAATATTATTAATAATTTTGTCAGACACATAAAACTGTTGACACTTGTGACGTAAGAATACAGCTGTACTGAGAGTGAACAAATTCTACGTAGCCATCTATTGTACTTGATAATATATTTGAGTATTACTACTTTTAAACATTGATATTCTCAGATGGTAGGTAATGAGGAAGTTATCTATGAGGGAACATCTGAGGCCATCGTAGCATTTGGAAAGAAGTCCAGTGGATCAGTTGATACAGCAACTGCAGGCTGCTTGTATAGAAAAGAGCGAACAGGATATCAGTCTATGTATGGAATGGTAAGAGAAACAGCTTGGGTTGATAATATGTTTTATAAATTGACTACAGCATATTATTATCCAAACTCATTCTGCCTTTGTCTTTTTAAAATTGTTTCATTGTGCATATTCAGTGTTACCCACAACAGATGAGACTTCAGAGACGACTGAGAATTGCTTTTTTTAATTATTAAAAAAATTTAACGCAAATTCTACACTAAACTAATTAGTTGTTCAGGAAAAGGTTGAGAAAATTAAAATTAATTCTTACCATCAAAAAAATTAATCTTATTCAGTTATAAGCTTCCATAATCTCTCATTCTTCACAAAAATTTTCTGGAATTTTTATTGAAAGAACGAAATTTGAAGAATTTCTAGAAATCTATAAATAAATTTATAGAAAATAAGAAAGTCAATATAATGATGAAAAAAGAAATTATAGATTCTAACATTGATTTATTGAGAAATTTCTATTGAGAAATATGTTCCTAAACATCTAATTAGTTTACTGAAAAACTTGTATACATTTTTCGTCGTCGTTATTTAATAAATTAAAAAAGCTATTCTCAAAACGGACCAAATTTATGATTTTGAACGATGACTTTGCTTCAAACTCAGTAATTATACATCGTGGAAACGTTTTATATGTCTCAAATGAATCCTAAAAAATTTTTTCACAAAACTACATTTTCAGTTAAACTACGATACATTGCCAGTCACTCCCTTTAAGGACAATTTTTTTTTGGCAACCACTCTATAGCCTCATCACAACATTAAGACTTGTCTTAAACACTTGATTTACAGCTTACAGACTCCCAACATAAAATGTTGAGACATTGTACCGACTACAAACTTAAAGGAATCAAGTCTTTACCAAAAATTCTTATTTTCTAATCCCATATCTTTGCAAAGATATAGGGATTATAAAATTAGAGTTTGTGGCAAAAATACTCAATTCTTTCCAACTAAGGTTTTTTTCCTACGTGCTTCGACCCCTGTTTATATTAATTAAATTGTTAAATCATATAAAAAATATTTAGGAATCAATTTCAAGTAGAGAATACTAATGCAGTTTTTAATTCTAAGAAACATTTACAGAATGCATTTTTTGCTAAAATCAAAATTAACCACCGCAAATGGCCTTTTGTGAGAAAAAACGCTAGAAGGAGTGTTTTTTCTTCTCAAAATATGTCAATATGGGCATCAAAAGACCCGTCTTTCCAAGCCATATTTAACGAAAAAAAACCGTTTTACAAAATAATGAAAAATATCCAGGTTGGAGCTGAAAAACTAGGGAAAACAGCTGATTTTGTGATTTCCCCAATTTTTCCCCCTTAAATGCTTCTAGATCGCATTTTTTGAATATTTTTACAAACCGTTTGCTGCGATCTTTTGATACCCATATCGACCAATTTTGAAAAAATTAAAAAATCACTTGTAGAACCGGTTTTTTGGCCACAAATAGCCATTTTCGATGAACAGTTTTGATTTAATCGAAAAATGCGTTTAGTAAATCTGCTTAAAATTATAGAGCACAGTAATATTAACTACTTGATTTGTGTTTTATGAAAATGTTCCACCCTTAACATATACAATTAAAGGTTACTGACATGCAATTGTTCAGTGGACTACTAACTGTGGATGAAATGATTCAAATCACTGGCGAGTATTTACAGTAAAAATACAATGTTAATCATAATTTATATTTTTTCATCCTTCTTAAACCATTCAGGTTGCAGAAGTTTAAATGAAGGAGATATTATTTCATGGAAGAATACAGATTGGCAGCTTGTTGGTTCTAGTAAATCAACTCAAATTCAAGTAGGAATGATGAAATGAACGTTAATAATGTGAAATGAACGTTAATAACATGAAATGAACGTTAATAATGTGAAATGAACGTTAATAATGTTAATAATGTGAATTAATGAACGTTAATGACATGCAATGAACGTTAATAACGTGTAATGAACGTTAACAATGTTTATAATGTGAAATGAACGTTAATGACGTTAATGCCATTAAATGAACGATAATAATGTGAAATGAACGTTAATCGCGTGAATTGAACGTTAATCACATGAAATTAACGTTAATAACGTTAATACCATTAAATGAACGTTAATAATGTGAAATGAATGTTAATAACGTGAAATTAACATTAATAACCTGAAACGCACGTTAAAAATGTGAAATGAACGTTAATAACGTGAAATGAGCGTTACTAACATAAAATGAACGTTAATTACGTGAAATGAATGTTAATAACGTAAAATAAACGTTAATAACGTGAAATAAACGTTAATAACGTGAAATAAACGTTAATAACGTGAAATGAACGTTAATAACGTTGATAACGTGAAATGAACGTTAATAACATGAAATGAACGTTAATATCGTAAAAAGAACGTTCATAACGTGAAATAAATGTTAATAATAATGGTCGAATATAGGAACTAAAGCTATGCTACAAACTCAAATTTTCTAATCCCTATATCTTTGCAAGCTGATGGTCTAAACCTTTGATATTTCAAACTTAGATTATTTAATCTGGCAGAATTTATAGTTGCAAAGATACAGGAACTTCAAATTTCCTTTTTAAGTTTCTTGATTTGGAATCTGAAGTCTGTTCTAAACAAGATGGAAGCCTTCATCTTATCCCTTTCTTGTCCTCTTATGATCAAGTATCATCTATGTGCAGGTGAACTTGATGCCAGAAAACCTTTTCAACATTTTTATCATAAATGACATGAGAAATAAAATCGCAAGATGAAAGTATTGTCGTTTTTTAGTTTAAAAAGTTCAAAATTCTGTTCATTTTCTATTTAGTTTCTGAAGCTTAAAATGTGCAAGTTATGTTTTAGCGAAACCACAAAGGACAAACATCACTTTTCACAAACAAAACATGGATGTATAATCACACTTGTATGGATACGGTTGTGAATCCTACGTGCCAGTCTATCAATGAGTTTCACCTATTTACCTAAATATTGTTTCAAATTATGAAAAACAAATGTTATGATTTCAGTAAACTCTCTGGTAAACCTGTTTCCTATGTGAACAAAGACGACTTTATGAACCTGGGAACCTTCCTGATCAACTCAAATTTTAAAAATACCCCATGCTACACTCTTGATGAAGGAAATCCTGAACACTATTTTGCCAGGTTAGGAAGTTAGGTTAGGAGGTAAGGCATCTAGGAATTTTGCCAGGTTAGGAATTTAGGAACTTTTCCAGGTTAGGAAGTTAGGAAGTTTTCAAAGTTGAGGAAATTTGCCAGGTTAGGAAGTTTGCCAGGTTAGAAAGTTAGGAATTTTGCTAGGTTAGGAACTTAGAAAGTTTGCCAGGTTAGGAAGCTAGGAAGTTTGCCATGTTAGGAAGTTTTCCAAGTTTAGGAAATTGGCCAGGTTAGGAAGTTAGGAAGTTTGCCAGGTTAAGAAGTTAGGAAGTTTGCCAGGTTAAGAAGTTAGGAAGTTTGCCAGGTTAAGAAGTTAGGAAGTTAGGAAGTTAGGTTAGGAAGTATCAACAAACATATGGAATTTTTCAGACTGGATTGACTTTAAAGTGTCTCAACGCCTTGACCAATGATTTTACAACACCAGCTCACTTCTAGCTTCATATTTAAGAAATAAATACTTTAAAAAGAGTGACCGTCAATGTTTGGTAATGAAACTGAGAATGTAGTATTGTGGACATTTTGTTTAGGAATCATTTGAGACATATACTACTATAAATTGCCAGTCACTCCCTTTAAAAGTAATTAATTAACCCCTTATTTAAAGAGTGATATTCGTTGTCCTTAAACTGAAGTATCTGAGTAACGTTGAAGAAGATATCACCGTTTTCAAAAGAGTTTCTGTCAATTTACTTTCTTATTTCTGCTACATAATTCATTGAGTGACCCGCACCTTCAATTTATTATTGTTATCGGTCCAAGTTTTCAAGAGACAAGTTTTGAAAAGTGCTTGTAACCCTTTATTTGGAAGGTAACTTGATATTAGGGAGTCAGTCCCTTTTCAAAATATATCTTTTAGAGGATATACTGCGGTTACTGATGAGATGAAGGAGGGGCTATTTATTGATCCGTATTCTGTTGCTCCGGTAGATAAATATTTTATTCAATTTTGGGTAAAAATAACATCTAATATTTCTCCGTTAAAGGGCCATAATGTCACTTTATCGACCTCCTATTAAAATTTAAAATTTCTTACTTAATATTTCCCGTAGATGGGCGATAATGTTAGTATATCGACCTGCTATTAGATAAATTAAGTAACATTTTTCCTCTGAACAATATTACCCATGACAATGACAACAAATTTTGATGAAATTTGACATGGTCAAAACCCGGTATAATATCAATTGACTGAAGACTTGAAAGGCGTCCTTTTTCTTTGAACATTTTTGCGGCATTCACTGTAAGAAACCTAATTTTAAAAATATTCTTTAAAAAAAAATTTTTTTTTCACAAAATAGCCTTAGTATTGCTATTTCTGAAATATGGTCTGCAGTATTGCTATTTCTGAAATATGGTCTGCAGTATTGCTATTTCTGAAATATGGTCTGCAGTATTGCTATTTCTGAAATATGGTCTGCAGTATTACTATTTCTGAAATATGGTCTGCAGTATTGCTATTTCTGAAATATGGTCTGCAGTATTGTTATTTCCGACATGTGGTCAGCAATTTTTTGCGTTAGAATACCACTGCACTCTAAATTGCGAAGTCAAAAATTGCTTATTTGGAAGCAACAGTCAATTAGGTATTTTAGCGATAAAAATGATTGCTCGTTAATCGCTAGTTTACTTATGTTGTCTTGATACAAATCCTACCATTTAATTGTTGAATATTAAATTGCATATTTTCTCTTACATAGGTTAGTTATTTACCATGGAGAGATGGATTTCCCTATGCAGATGGGGAGCAATATAACAATGTTGGAATTGCAGCTACAATCAAACTCGACAACTTGACTAAGGAGCTTGTCCTCGTAAATAATCAAATTGAAAATCATGAATCGTCCTGGCAACTTTGTGGAATATGTAAAGTTGAAGCTTTAAACAGGTTTATGTTTGTTTAAATCATTGATTGGTATTTCTGTTGCTGTTCAAATTATAGAGCCCTTCGCTTTTTAAATACTATTAATGGTGTTGTTGTCCTGTGATTTATACCGTCTGTAGAAAATCCCTACCTGGCCGCTTCCACCCTGCTGATTAACGTCGTTTTATACTCTAGCCCGTCCGTCCCTTTTGGGTTTAGGTTCATCAAAACAGCTCCGAGCCATCTTGAGCTCTCCTGTTCAATAAACAATTGTTCAATAGAAGTTGTTTTAAATATTATTGTTCTTTCATACTGTTACGTTGAAAAAATATAATTTGAATTGAATGAATTGAAAATTCAAGTTAACTCTTGAAGCATACTGCAATGTTTATATTTAACTAAAATACAATTTAAGTCTTGATTCTTGAAGCATACTGCAATATCTATATTTAGCTAAAATACAATTTAATTTCTTGAAGCACTGCAATGTTAATATTCAGGAAGGTTCATGTTCTTGGTCTTTGTGAAAAAACTATCTTTGACACTGAATACCTTTATACAATTGATAAAAATGGAAAACCTCTTTTTCTTGGCATAATGTCTTCTGTAATATTTTATGAAATGGTAAATATTATAATCAAAATCCCATCTGATCAAAATACCCAAGTTGTTTTTTTATGTTAGGATATTGAAAAATGGGTTTGGTATTCAAGAAAAGATAACAAAAGCATGGCGACAATCTCAGCTCTCGAAACCACATTACTTTTAGGTCTTAGAAAAGTTGATTTTAGGTGAAAAGTTTTTTTTGGTTTTAATTAAAAAATTTCTGAGATGAACATTCATCCTGTTCATGTTTTTATTCATGATAAAATTCAAGAAGATTCTATCGAGATTTACAAAGTTTAATATATTTGACTGTATGCTTCTAGTGGAGTTATTAATGATGCGTGTACTGATGGTGGTACACCATTTGCTGATATAAAGTTTAGCACTTGTAAACAAGATCAATTCACATGTTATGATGGCCAGTGTATTGATATTGAACACAGGTATTTGTGTAAATATTGTATTTTAAAATAGATCTTAGTGTTAAAATTGATTAACTAAACATTTTCAAGAAACGTTGGCCCAGAATTCTAAAACATGTCCACATTTCCATATAAAGAGGGAGGGGGAGCTTCCTGAGTTTGTTTTTAAAGATTTCTCTCTAATTTTTGGCTTGCAGGCCTGAATTGGGATCTAGTTTTGTAATCAAAAACCAAAATGGGGGGAAAACAATTTTTGGCGCTTTTTTCGGACATTTTTTCTAAAGAAAATCCGAAATTCCCCCCCATTTTGGTTTTTGATTAAAACTATTTCCCAATTCAGGTTTGAATGCAAAAATTTCAGAGAGAAATCTTTAGTAATGGTCAAAAGGTCCATGGGCCTTTTGGAGGAAGAAAATTATGGAAAGGGGGGGGGGTGTATTTGAATTTCCCGTCTCAAAGTTAGTGAATTTAGACACCCCGCATGGACTTAACACAAAAATATAGGGTAAATTTGTTTCTCCTCATTTTAGTTTTTGATCCCACTTCAGCTCTGGTCTGAATGCAAAAAATCAGAGAGAAATCTGTAAGAACGAAGCCAGAAAGCTACCCCCCCCCCACACACCTTTGAATTTCAATTTTATAAAGATAGTTTTGAAGATGTGCTTAGATGTGATGAGAACACGAATTGCGCAGACAAATCTGATGAAGAGGATTGCAGAATGATTTATATGAAAGAAAATTACAAAAAAACTGTGGCACCATTCAGGAAACATTAACTTTTCAAATTTTTATTACCAACTTATTTTTTACTTTTTTCTTAAATCATTTCTTTTCAGTTTTGAGGAGGATTCCAATATTCCTGTGAATATTAATATTTCTATAAGAGTAGAAGATTTCATTAAAATAGAAGAAATAAACCATATATTTACTCTCAAGGTAAAAATTAAAATGAACAGAGCTGGGAACTTTAGAATGGTGGATATCAGGATCAATGTTTAATCCTCTGTTTTTGCTAATCTGCTAATCTCGAGACTAACATAATTTCGAGATTATGTTTGTCTCGAGATTAAATATTTAGATTAACAAGTTTGATTCTAGGAATGCCAAAGGAATTGAGTTTTTCCCACAAATTATAATTTTTTTATCCCAATAGCTTTACAACCTGATGATGGTGCAAATCTTTGATTTTTCAAACTTAGATTATTTGATCTAGAAGAATTCACAATTTGAAATATCCAAGGTCTACGACATTGGGTTACAAAGATATGGAGATTAGAAAATCAGAATTTGTGGCAAAAACTCAATTCCTTTGCTCGTTTTCTTGACTGGAAGGGCCTTCACTTAATTTCTCACTTTGCTTTATTAATACAGAGCTGAAAACCTTTGAATAGTGGATATCAGGATTAATGCTTAATCCACTCTTTTTCTTAATCTCCAGATTAAATATTGCTTGTTTTACTCTTGATTTTAATCTACAGAAAAGTCAACAGATCCGGATTAAGGATATCACATTCTAAAGTTTTCAGCTCAGTAGTGAAATTGGTTAAAAACGAGTCTTAAACGTATTATTAAATAATTTTCTTCACCGATTAATTTACAAAATGACCGACAACAAATTTTTAATTTGTTAGCAATTGCGGATTTCTCTCATGGAATTTATTTTCAATGCTGTCATTGGTCAATACAATTTACGAACTTTATTCCTGCACTCTCATTGGAGAAAACAATGTACGGATATCCAAAGAGAGAGAAAAAGAATGGATTAAGGACTAAAATTAAAAGTTACCATAATGGATATTCGGATTAAGTAGTCGGGATTAAGTGTATCCCGTTCTAAAGTTCCCAGCTCAGGGAAAATAGATTAACCAGGATGGAAAATCAATATGATTAAATTATTCTAAATAGTTTGCAATGGTATTGGAGTGGTATGATTACCGCTTGACGTATCATAATCTGAAGAAGGTTAGATCGGCGAATGCTCTCACTCTAGATGAAATGAATGAGATCTGGATTCCTTTTGTTGTGTTTAAGAACACTCAAAACAATGATGCTACTGTGTAAGTAGTACAATAGTAAAACATTCTAATTGAAGTAATTAATATTTTGCAAGTAGAAGATATTATGTCCAACAATATTTATCTGTAGATTAAGTAAACTAATAATATGTATCTGTTGATTAAGTCAACGAATAATATATATCAGTAGATTAAGTCAATTAATAAGATTAATCTGTAGGTTAAGTCAACTAATAAGATTAATTTGCAGAATAAGTTAACTGATAAGATGTATCAGTAGAAAATAAGTCAAGTTGACTTATCTTTATTTATTTGTCTTTTATTTATCTTATCTTTGATTTATCTTTAGATTAAGACAACTAATAAGATTTATCTTCTGTAGATTAAGTCAACTAATAATATTTATCCATAGATTAAGTCAACTGATAATATGTATCCGTAGATTAAGTCAACTAATTATATGCATCTGTAGATTAAGTCAACTAATAATATGTATCTGTAGATTAAGTCAACTAATAATATTTATCCATAGATTAAGTCAACTAATAATATTTATCCATAGATTAAGTCAACTGATAATATGTATCCGTAGATCAACTAATTATATGCATCTGTAGATTAAGTCAACTAATAATATGTATCTGTAGATTAAGTCAACTAATAATATTTATCCATAGATTAAGTCAACAAATAAGATTTATCTCTAGATGAAGTCAACTAATAATATTTATCCGTAGATTAAGTCAACTAACAAAATTTATCTGTAGATTAAGTCAAACATTAATATTTATACGTAGATTAAGTAAACTAATAATATTTATCTGTAGATTAAGTCAACAAACAAGGTTTATCTTTAGGTTATGTCAACTGATACTATTTCTTTGCAGATTAAGTCAACTAATAATATGTATCGGTAAATTAAGTCAAGTAATAAGATTTATTTGCAGATTAAGTCAAATTATAATATTTATCCGTAGATTAAGTCAACAAATAAGATTTATCTTTAGGTTATATCAACTGATACTATTTATCTGTAGATTAAGTCAACTAATAAGATTAATCTGTAGATTAAGTCAACTAATAATTTGTATCTGTAGATTAAGTCAACTAATAATTCTTATTTCCAGATTAAGTCAAAATTCTGAAATAATGGTGACAAGAGAAGGCGATTTACAGCGAAGTCTACCAGATTCAGTTGAAGAGATTAATATCTTCAATGGTGGCGTATTTTTCATTTCTTTTAGTTGGGATGAAAGAGAGTAGATAAGTATATAGCTTGGAATTAAGTCAAAATAACTTTTTAACCGTCATTTTGTTGTAATGCAGGTGTACTTCAAACATTTTTGCTACAGTTAACCCTAAATGAAAGAATTTATAAAATTTCGAATAATGAGTAAATAGAAACTAATGATTGAACAAGATTACTTATTTTCGATGATAAGATTAATTTTCATTTTCTCAACCGGTTCCGAAACAACTAATTAGTTTACTGTAGAGTTTTGTTTACATTTTGTTGTCGTCGTTATTTACTAATTGAAAAAAGAAATTCTGGAAACGTATCCACCCCCAAAGTAAGAAATTTGAACGTCGAATTTGCGCTCAAACTCAGGATTTACAGATCTTTAAAAAGTTTAATATGTCTCAAATGAATCCGAAAGAAGTTTTCCACAATACTGCATACTCAGTTCAACTACCTTACATAGCCGGTCACTCCCTTTAATAGCCATGAATATGCGGGAACAGTTTTAAAGAGCTTCATATAATAATTTAATTAAAAAACTAAATATCTGCAACATTCCATTATCAGAAAGTGAAGAATACGTCACTTGATGCATTCTTTCGATGAATGGTTTTTTTTAAAGTTTAACTGTATGTAATATTTTGGGTCCAGGAACATCTTTTTATAGAAAACAAATTTCTTGAAAATTATTAAATTTTTCTAAACCAATTCTTTGACAACCTGTCATATATTCTCGAGTTTATTCCAGAATGAAAGAAGAAATTGTAATGAATTGAATGATGGATATCGGGATTGATGCTTGATCCACTCTTTTTCTTAATCTCCAAGTTAAATTATGCTTGTTCTCTTCTTGTTTTTAATCTCCAGATTAATTAACCGATCGGGATTAAGGATATCCCATTCTAAAGTTCAGGGTTCATATTGTAATGTACTGTGTATAATTTGTGAACATTTATATTAATTTTACACTTTGAACTCCTTTCCAGGATCAAAGGGACTGAATAAATGCAGACAGAGGGATATTCCCATTTCTTATCTCTGTTCTGTGGCATGGGATTCTTCCTAATAATCTGTAAGAATATTATCTAACTATAAAATTTCAGGGGATGATAACAGAATAACATTTCAAGAATTTTATACAAAAACATTTAAGTGTGAATATCAACTCCAGCTTTATCCATTTGACACACAGGTATCAAATATCATGCTTCCTCATTATCATTAACTTGGGAAATTGTTACCGTAAACCTAACTGCTCTTCTTGTACTTACAACATTGTTTATCAGTGTTTCAGGTAAAATTCGCATCTG
Organism: Eurytemora carolleeae; assembly: GCF_000591075.1. Lineage (NCBI taxonomy): Eukaryota > Metazoa > Arthropoda > Copepoda > Calanoida > Temoridae > Eurytemora > Eurytemora carolleeae. Next base: position 15,705 of record NW_019397873.1, on the reverse strand, counting down.
AGAAGTTATAGAATTTTGTTACTTTACTAAGGGTAAAGTTCAAGCCCTTTTCCCAAATCTGTCCTAGCTGCATTGCTTGGTGCCCTAACCAGTACTAGTCGTAGCTACCGAACCCTCTTGGGAAATTACTCATTTGGGAAGTTGCCACTTGGGAAATTACACACTTGGAAAGTCGCCCTTGAGAAAATACATTGGAGAAAATACCTATAACTTCGTTCCAGATTAGGTTGGGTTAATAAAGTAAGATAATCATGGGAGGTTGCTCTTTTTCAGAAGGAATGGGGGGAGGTGGGGGCGGGGGGTTCCACGGTATATTACGGTTAATTTGATCATACATTATAATATACACTTTTAGGAAGCCTCCCTCCAACAGCATATGTAAAGATGATTGATGTTTGGTTAATATTCTCTCAATTAATTCCATTCTTTGAGGTTATAATCTTAAACAAGAATATGTAATAAAGAGTATTTTTGTTGTTATTTGTGATCCTGAGGCCGAATTTAAAGAATTTAAGATGCGGCTTAAATTTAAACCTCGGCTCAAATATGGTTGATTCCACTTAAAATTGCATTACATTTTTAAAGATTTAAGCCGGCGCTCAATTGAAACCGGTTTTGGCAGATTTAAGGCGCGGCTCAAAATCATTAAATTCGGACACTGATCTTTCATAGCTCACAGTTTAACAAAAATTAACTATTTGTTATCTTAAACATTGAATAACAATTTTCAAGGTATTGTTGCATACTTTTATGGACAGCAAGCGTAATGACGACAATAGAGAGATTAACAATCATGGAGAAATAGTGATTGTGAATGAAGACAAGAAACCTGAACCTAAGATGACAATTGTTGAGAAAATGATGGTGAGGAAACAGTTATTTAGCGTTACAAAACTTGTCAACTTCCAGGGAGAGCAGATTAGCATGGTATAGTACGGTGGTAGGCGATTATAGCAATACAATGAAGACGACTTTTTAATTGTTAACAAGCTTTCTTTAGAAAAAAAAGTTGACAAGCAATTGAAGATAAGCTTTTTTGATTAACAGCTTCGCTCTGTTTCCATGCTTTTGTGTATCATGTTGTTTAAAAGCTTAATAAAAATAATTATTAAAATCAAAAGTCGTCTTTTTTGTATTGATAAAATCTCAAACCACTGTAGTTGAAGTAAAAGTTCAGTATGTTTGATTTTTTTAGGATTCATTTGATATCGGAAAGACGTTTTTACGGAGTATAATTTCTAAATAGAAGCTTTAATTCTTTGGAAAAATATCACTAGAAGGAATTGGGCCGTAGAAGAAATGGTTCTTTAAAAATTATTTAACATAACACAATTCTATTGTAAAATTGAAACGGATTAACTAATATTTTGGAAAAAAAAATTTTTATTCAGTCCTTTGTTTCTTTAATGTTTTACTGTTACGAAATGGTTTTCTTGCAAAGACGACAGTTGAAGATATTTATAAAAAAAATAAAGAATTCAAGATATTGATTTCAAAGAAGTTATGGATAATTTCTTAAGAAATATGCATAATAGTTTGAAGATTTTTGTGACATTTTCGTTTGGTTTTTTTAATAATTGTGATAAACTTTCTTTTGCAGACCCTCCCTTCTGATGATATTTTACACATTTTACTTAGAAATTATACATATTAATAACGTCTCATTGGTATAAATTGAATCTTAGACATTTTTCTCCAATACTGCATTCTTGGTTCAACTATGTTCCCTAGTCGGTCTCTCCCTTTAAACCAACCCATCTTTTTGCGTTATATAAAAGTTTCATTAAAAAATTAACCCAANGTTGGTGGAAAATAGGAAAAAGTTTTATGAATTTCTGAACAATGATAAGTACTGGCTGCGAACTGGAGAAATAATAGGTGAGCTATTGTAATATTGTTGTTTAAAGGGAGAGACCGTCTAGGTAACATATTTGAACGGAGAGTGCAGTATAGACAAATTCTAGAATTCATTTGATAAATTTTACGGTCTGTAACTTCTAATTACGAGCGTTTATTCGTTTGTAAGGATTCCTTAGAGGGGATGGTTTGCAGAAGAAACGTTTATTTTTACAATTATTTAATGACTTGGGGATACTTGTAGCAAAAATTTTACAGTAGACCAACTTGTTTTTTAAAATCAGATTGAGAAAATAAAATTAACACTTATTACAGGGGACGTTAGTTCCGAACCTAACAGATGGCCCATTTCTAACACTGAGTGTTAGAAATGAGCACAAATTGAAAGACTGGGTTTTTGGGATCCTGGCCCAGATCCAGAGTAAAAGTCGACAGTATAAACTATACCCAACATTTTATTAGACATTCGACGAGGACACCAATTCCCAATTTTAAACTTTTTTTGAAATAAAAATTATAACAGGAGTTCTTATTATATTAAATCTTTTGACCGTTTTCAAGACAATGTCAGGTTTTTCCTTTTCGAACATATCCTGAATTTGAAAATTGTAACGTTTTCGAGACAAAACCCACTTTCCCGTGTTTGAGTATAAACCGCCCTTCAGAACAAAGCTCACTTTCACAACTTACAAAATAAATCACTGAAAACAAAAATTATCTTATAAAGACTAAATTAACTTTGGAATTATTTCCAGAATCAAATCTCCACATTTTATCTGTTAAATTAGAGAATATCGATGATTCATTTTCAAGTATTTTAAATAAACAATTTCCCGCATTTCTAGTTAAATCTATATTGTAAGAACAAATGATATTAATAATTTCTCAATGCTGTCATGATTTTTAAATTATAAAAAACAGTTTGTTTTTTATTCTCTATTTTGTTTATATTGAACCTTATCAAAAAATTAGTCTTCCGTTGGATCGGGCAATTTTTGAAGAAAAAAAATCCAATGCATTGATTGGGCTTCTTGGATTTCCCAAGGATGTAATGCAAGGGAAGTTATTTCAGAAGTGTACACATCTTTTGTACTGCGCAGTGTACTATCTCTGGGCGGTAATGTAAACACAAGACGGATGTCAAAGCCTGACATGGGATCCATCTTTTACATAAAAAAATCAATGAAATATTCTAGTCATAGGCAACTATTATGTGAATTATCAAAATTATCAAAATTTAATGCTTTTAAACTCCTCGGATACTAAACGAACACTGATGCATCTATTCTTGTTTACAAATTCTGCCCAATTAACTTTCCTTGCATTACAACATTGGGATTTCCTTAACTGATATATTCTTCTCGTTATATATAAATATTCAAGCCACCTCAAATGCTCATCCTTTCAATAGCATCGTTTCAATGTGTAATTCCTATAAATGGTTATCAATCTTTTAAAACATGAATGAAATTTTCGCAAATAGATAAAGAAAGTTTTCAAGTAGTTTGTTCTCTTTTTTGCGCCCAATTTTCTCCATTCCAACGTAGAATTGGCGCAAATTATTCATTAAACTTAAAACTTTATTTTTGAATTTTATATTGGAAACCCTGACTCAGCTTACGATAAATTTAATATTATTATCTTATTATTATTTATTATTTCTAAAGTTAAAGGAACTGAGTCTTTGCCACAAACTCTTATTTTATAATCCCTATATCGTTGCAATCTGATGGTGGAAACCTTTGATAATTCTTACTTGTGTTATTTTAT
>NW_019397873.1:0-11913 GCF_000591075.1 Eurytemora carolleeae | reverse complement strand
AGCTCTGCAGTAAATGCCTCCTAGCTGGTACATGATTCCATTTGTAATCTTAGTGTTCTCTGTATTCTACTGGAGTTATGGTCTCTACTACTACTTCACAAACGAGTTTCTAACAAATGTAAACTAAAACTTGTAGAAATATATAATTAAGATCAAATATTAATCCTGTTTTTTTGTTCTATGGTAGTTTAAAGTTTAAATATTTAATTTTTTTTCTTTAAAAAATGAAGGGTTAAAATTAATGAATTGCTAGTTTTGAATTTTTGAAAACAAAAACAAGATATGTTAGTTATACTGAAAAAACGACATGGGCTAAAAATGTTTTTGTATTAAAAGAAGTTTATTTATGAATGTCATCTATATAAATACTTTGCTTGTCTGTCAGGGTGTCTATCCAATAATGTCAAAACGACTGAACCGATCGGGCCAAAGTTTCATGTGGAACCTCGCGTGACCCCAGGAAGGTTTATGGATAATCGAATTTTAAAAAACTTGCAGTTGCCTCTAACAAAATTGTTGAAAATTTTGAAAATCCACAATTGAAATAAAAGCCTAGTCCTATATATCATTTCTATTTGAAGTAAACTTTATAGAACAAAGGGATATCTTGTCTGAGGGGTTTATGACATACAATTGTATCATATCTAAAAAATGTATGTTTAGCTAGGTAGGTGACTGAGATGGTCGAAGTGGGTGAATCTATAAAGTGGAAACACTACTTGAAATTGTCCAGTAAATAACGCGACTATTTGTTGGGAGACTTTTTAAGTTGGTGTTTTTACCTTGATCGCTTCAATCTATTAGAAGACGAGTAAGGTATTTGTCATCGGCATCATCTCGTCGTCGATAACGATCGTTTACAAAGGTTCGTTGTTGCCTATCATTAACGCAGCGAGTACACAGGTACTATCGTTAACGATTCCTGCGTTACTCAACCGACGAATTAAAATAAAAAATGCTACTTCCTTTTTTTAATTTTGAAAACGATCGTTACATATTTCGTTCTTGTTACGTCGTTAACGAAACGACCTGTTTTTTCAGAAAAAAATTTAAAGTTAATTTCTAGTTAATTACTATGCTATCCCTAGCCCTAGTCCGGCCTCACCATTAACCATGGAAGACAATACTGATTCACTAAACGACAACTATACTTGCATGCAGCTTATGCGCGCATTCATCTTGCCATATCTCATACAGACTGAAATTAGCATTAATTTCAATTAACATACTTTNAGGAATGAATAGATATATGAATGCCAGAATGAATAAATATATACGAGTGCGGGAATGAATAAAGAGATGAGTGCAAGAATGAATAGATATATGAATGCCAGAATGAATAGATATATGAATGCCAGAATGAATAAATATATACGAGTGCGGGAATGAATAGAGAGATGAGTGCAAGAATGAATAGATATCTGAATACAGGAATGAATAGATATATGAATGCCAGAATGAATAGATATATGAACGATACATATTTATAGCTATATATATATAGTTTCAGTAGAAGTAAATATTTCCAAATACTGTTAGCGCCGATTGAAGGATTCATAACTCTAATTGGATAATTAGATAGATATAGAAAGATAGATGTTACCGCCATAATTTTTCTATTTGTTCAGAATAGACAACAAACACATGACTGAACCCTGATTGGATCAGCCGCTAATTGACTCGGCATACAGGAGTGATAGGTATGCAGGAATGAAGGGATAGATAATATATAAAAAATGCAAGAATGAATAGATAGATGAAACCATGAATGAATAGATAGATGAATGCAGGAATGAATAGATAGATGAATGCCAGAATGAATAGATAAATAAATGCATGAATGAATATATGGGTGAATGCAGGAATGAATATATAAATGAATGCAGGAATGAATAGATATATGAATACAGGGATAAATAGATAGATGAATGCAGTATTTAATAGATTGATGAATGCAGGAATAAATATGTATATAAATGCAGGAATAAATAGATAGATAAATGCAGGAATGAATAGATACATAAATGCAGGAATGAATAGATAGATGAATGCAAGAATGAGTAGATAGATGAATGCAGGAATAAATAGAGAGATGAATAAAGGAATGAATAGATAGATGAAACCATGAATGAATAGATAGATGAAACCATGAATGAAAAGATAGATGAATGCAGGAATGAAAAGATAGATGAATGCATTGATGAATAGCTAGATGAATGCAAGAATGAATAGATAGATGAATGCAGGAATGAATAGATAGATGAATGTAGGAATGAATAGATAGATGAATGTAGGAATAAATAGATAGATGAATGTAGGAATGAATAGATAGATAAAACCAGGAATGAATAGATAGATGAATACAGGAAAAAAACGATAGATGAATGCAGTATTTAATAGATAGATGAATTCAGGAATGAATATATACATAAATGCAGGAATGAATACATAGATGAATGCAGTATTTAATAGATAGGTGTATGCAGGAATGAATAGATAGATGAATACAGGAATGAATAGAAAGATGAATACAGGAATGAATAGATAGATGAATGCAAGAATGAATAGATAGTTAAATGCAGAAATGAGTAGATAGATTAATGTAGGGATAAATAGAGATGAATGCAGGAAGGAATAGATAGATGAATGCAGTAAAGAATAGATTGGTGTATGCAGGAATGAATATATAAATGAATGCAGGAATGAATAGATAGATGAATACAGGAATGAATAGATAGATGAATGCAGGAATGAATAGATAGATGAATGCAGGAATGAATAGATTGATAAATACACGAATGAATAGATAGATAAATGCAGGAATGAATAGATAGATGAATGAAGGAATGAATAGATAGACGAATGCAAGAATAAATAGATAGATTAATGCAGGAATGAATAGATACATAAATGCAGAAATGAATAGATAGATGAATGCAGGAATGAATAGATAGATGAATACAGGAATGAATAGATAGATGAATGCAGGAATGAATAGATAGATGAATGCAGAAATGAATAGATAGATAAATACACGAATGAATAGATAGATAAATGCAGAAATGAATAGATAGATGAATGAAGGAATGAATAGATAGACGAATGCAAGAATAAATAGATAGATTAATGCAGGAATGAATTTACTTAAATACAGGAATGAATAGATAGATGAATGCAGGAATGAATAGATAGATGAATGCAGAAATGAATAGATAGATAAATGCACGAATGAAGAGATAGATGAATGCAGGAATGAAGAGATAGATGAATGCAGTATTTAATAGATAGGTGTATGTAGGAATGAATATGTATATAAATGCAGGAATGAAAAGATAGATGAATGCCAGAATGAATAAATAGATGAATGCAGGAATGAACAGATAGATGAAGACAGGAATGAATATAAAGATGAATACAGGAATGAATATGTAGATAAATAGATAAATAGATACAACTGGATAAAAAGAAAGAAGAATATGCAGTTTTTGTGAAATTTTATAGATTGAAATGGATTTAATACAATTTATATGCATAATACATTATATCTATAACATCCTTAATATAATCCTTTTTTAACTTAATATTCAAGAATTTGACACTTTTGAAAGAGAAGTCAATTCTTCCCTTGTTAAATAGACAAATAGTAAATGGCATATTTAGATTTTATCTGGTGAGAAAAGTGCAACGCAATGCATTGTTTTGCAAGATCCTCGCATTGATATCTCCACGAGTGTATTTACTATATAATTAACCTTTTTGTCGGACAAATATGACATTGAAACAAGGCTAAGGGAAATCAACCACCGCTCCCCCCCCCTCCATCTAGTTTCTAAACCGGGGGTAAAGTATGCCAATGGATCGGCGGCATACTCTGTATCTGTATATACTCAAGCAACAGTAGGATTCTTACAGTCTGCTTGTATACACCTTACAGACAACATGGCAGATAGCTCATCTCACGAGGTAACTATGGAGGATATCATAGAGGAAGAGGTTACATCCAACTTTAACAACAACAACAACAACAACAACGTAGAGAACAACAACAATAACGATACAGTGTTTACTAAACTTGCCGGCAGGCCGTTGAATATTCAAGTCTCCGCTAAAGTACTGTTTGGTCATATGACGGCGATATCGGCGCTTAACGCCGAAAGAAAGAAGAAACCAAGTCCCCCTTCATCTCCTTCATCTCCCTCCTCCCCACCTAAGTGAGTAAGCTGTTTGTTGCGTGTAGTGTATAAGGTCTGTGTTGCTGATGAAATGTATGTCAGATTTAACTGGGTCAGGAGGGAGAGAGAGTGAAAATGACAAGTGCAGCAAGCAACACCGTGGCAACACACACAACCCTGCTAAACTCAACACCCGAAGGGAAGAAATAAGGACACGAGAAAGTACATCCGGATTCTACATTTTACACGCTCGCGTTTTCTCCACAATTAACGGGGTTTCAAGCAGCAACAGTTCATTAGTCTATTCAAATACATGGTTTCTAAAAACCATCAATTTACATTTTTGTATCTTAGTAGTAGATGTAACCTAGCTCTGCAGTAGATATCCTAGCTCTGCAGTATATGTATCCTAGCTCTGCAGCAGATGTATCCTAGCTCTGCAGTAGATGCCTCCTAGCTCTGAAGTATATGTATCCTAGCTCTGCAGTAGATGCCTCCTAGCTCTGCAGTAGATGTATCTTAGCTCTGCAGTAGATGTCTCCTAGCTCTGCAGTAGATGCCTCCTAGCTCTGCAGTAGATGTATCCTAACTCTCCAGTAAATGCCTCCTAGCTCTGCAGTAGATGTCTCCTAGCTCTGCAGTAGATGTCTCCTAGCTCTGTAGTAGATGCCTCCTAGCTCTGCAGTAGATGTCTCCTAGCTCTGCAGTAGATCACTCCTATCTCTGCAGTAGATGCCTCCTAGCTCTGCAGTAGCTGTCTCCTAGCTCTGCAGTAGATGCCTCCTAGCTCTTCAGTAGATGTATCCTAGCTCTGCAGTAGATGCCTCCTAGCTCTGCAGTAGATGTATCCTAGCTCTGCAGTAGATGTCTCCTAGCTCTGCAGTAGATGTCTCCTAGCTCTGCAGTAGATGATCCTAGCTCTGCAGTAGATGTTTCCTAGCTCTACAGTAGATGTCTCCTAGCTCTGCAGTAGATGTATCCTAGCTCTGCAGTAGATGCCTCCTAGCTCTGCAGTAGATGATCCTAGCTCTGCAGTAGATGTCTCCTAGCTCTGCAGTAGATGATCCTAGCTCTGCAGTAGATGTATCCTAGCTTTACAATAGATGTCTCCTAGCTCTGCAGTAGATGCCTCCTAGCTCTGCCAACTATTGAAATCCAAAATTGAAAAGGGAAAAAAGACTAAAAATGTGAAAAGCTTGTTTAGTAATTTTCTTTTCTTAATTTTGATTTTTTTATTGTAGGTACTAAGTACCGTATCGTTTATGTTAATGATTTATTAGAATGTGTTTTAACGCTTTATCCTTTTTTAGTTCGTAACAAAGATGAAAAGCATAATTTTATTTAATATATATTGATTATTACTACTTAAGGTTTGTGACCTTATTTACTGCAGTATGTAACACTGCAGTCTGTTAACAAATCCCACCGACAATTTATATAAATATGAAATTCCATTCAGAATAAAAGTAAAGTTTTCAGAATTTGTTTTTTTTACAGTTTAGAAATTAAAAATTTTATATTGGTAGACACACAAAAATAATGTCTAAAATAAGTGTACATTGAGACAAATACAGAAAATTGGTTAGGAGATATTGTGAATTAGAGATTTAGTAAAGAGATTTTGAGAATTAGAGAGTTAGTGAGAAGATATTGAGAATTAGAGAGTTAGAAGGGAGATATTGAGAATTAGAGAGTTATTAAGGAGATATTGAGAATTAGAGATTTAGTAAGAAGATATTGAGAATTAGAGAGTTAGAAGGGAGATATTGAGAATTAGAGATTTAGTAAGGAGATATCGAGAATTAGAGAGTTATTAGGGAGATATTGAGAATTAGAGAGCTCGTAAGGAGATATTTAGAATTAGAGAGTTAGTAAGGAGATATTGAGAATTAGAGAGTTAGTAAGAAAATATTGAAAATTAGAGATTTATGTAAGAAGATATTGAGAATTAGAGAGTTAGAAGGGAGATATTGAGAATTAGAGAGTTAGTAAGGAGAAATTAAGAATTAGAGAGTAAGTTACGAAACTTTTGAAATCCACGAATGAAAACAGAAAATCTGCGAAATTTTGTTTTGGTATTATTTCAAAATGACCGAAAGGCTTGCAGCAAAGAGAATAGAATATATTAGAGTGGAATTTACTCGAAAAAAGTGTAAGACAGCCATTTTGTTGTACTGTTTCCATACTGCAGGTGTACTTCACACATTTGTGCTAAATAACCTTTTGGGTCCTGGAACATCATTTTATACAAGGTTGTAATGCAAGGAAAGTTATTTCAGAGGTGTACGCATCTTTTGTACTGCAGTGTACTGTCTCTGGGCGGTAATGTAAACACAAGATGGATGTCGAAGCCTGACATGGGATCCATATTTCACATAAAAAATCAATGAAATATTCTGTTCATAGGAAACTTTTATGTGAATTATCAAAATTATTAAAATTTAATGCAAAAACATCCTCGGATACTAAACGAACACTGACGCATTTATTCTTGTTTACAAAGTCCGCACGGAGATAACTGGTTTTCATATGTACGCAGAGTTTACGCAACTGCAATTAACTTTCCTTGCATTACAACCTTGATTTTATAGAAAAATTTTCTTGAAAATTATTTGATTTTCTATAAATCAATTCTTTGATAGCCTGTCATGCATTCCCGAGTTCATTTCAGCATAAGCTTTGATAAAAATAAATTTGATGTTTTTATTTAATTAAAACATATTTTTTAATTTAAAGTAATCAAACAGTAAAACCAATGTTTTTGAAATACTCAAGATACCAAAATATTAAATTTGAGGATGAGAAAGGTAAATGGTTATTAACTTTTTAATTTTAAATTCATAAATTTTATACAGTGGGACTCATATAACTGTGAAATTTAACCAATCTAATTTATGTTTGCTAAGTTTTAAGCCTTGTTAGAAAGTAAAACGGCTCTGAGACAGCTAAGGGGCAGGCGGAAAGGGGGGGAACCACCCTAGAAAATTGCGGGAAGCTTCTATATGTAGAATGTATAGATACTTCAATTCTATTTTGAATGGATGAATTAAAAACATTTTCCCTGTGGAACACTTCATAAATAAAAAATTGTTTAGTTAAATAAAGATAATACTTTTGTTTAGGCACACAGTTATAGCTTGGAAATGGGGGGGAGGGGCATTTTTTTGGACCAGAAAACTTTTGAAAAGGTTAATGACTCATTGCACATTATAGTTTCTCGATAAAAAAGAAAGGCTGAGGGTTCAGTTTGAGCGTCAAGCTTTTAGCCTGAAATGGCTTTTTTTGAGCTTTTAACGGCATTTTTCTTTTTGATGCCATTTTCTTGAAGTAAAAATAATTTATGGCTATTTGTAATGGCTCAAAGGAAAAGTAAAAATATTGCAAAACTGCAGACAAAATATCTATCTAAAATGCCTTTGACAAAAGGAAGCATATTGCATAAATCTTGCAGGGAAGTTTTGAATTTTTTGCTATGTGATTGGATTTGAAAAAAAATATTTTTATATTTTCAAATCTGAAATTTTTTTCTTTACTGGTTCATCTAAATCCCTGACAAGGAGGGGGGGGGGTGGGAGGAGTGAAAAAATTTTTTTCCCCCCCTCTTGGCTAAATCCTAGAATCCCCTTGCTACAATCGTCTTCTAATTGTTTTGCTTTCTGGGACAGCCAGTGTTTTCTGCATTGATTTAGGGAAATCATCCAAATTTTGAAAAAATGTTTATTGTTAAAATTGAAACCCTTATTACTTTTTGTTTGTTTTTGTTTTACAATGACATACAAAGAGAAAATGTTCACAATCATAATAGAAGATCGGCGCGAAGCGCCCGTCCTAAAAGCCTTAAAAATTTATTTAAAACAAGATATTAATCGCAGTCTGAAGCAAAAAAGATTAACAATTCTGTAGGTACTCACTTTACAAACGACGATTTTTACATTTTTTTGTTTATTAAAATAAAGATTTGAATTCACCTATAGCAAATACACACGTTCTTTTCCAAGTTGAAACATAAGAATTTCAAGATGTTTTTTTACACAAGATACTCAACACTATCATTGTGGAGTTGAGAAAGGGGATGATCTCGAACTGGGCGGTGAGAACTACTGCAGTCAATTTCCCAGGCAGACGAGGGGGTATATATTTCCCAAACTAAGGTCCCGGTCAATTGAGGTCTCAAGTTGGCAATGTTGGCAATAGTTAGCAATCAGTGTCAATAGTTGGCAATAGTATAGGTAATAGTTGGCAATGGTAGGCAATAGTTGGGAATGGTAGGCAATAGTCGGCAATAGTAGGCTATAGTTGGCAATGGTATGCAATAGTTGGCAATAGTATAGACAATAGTTGGCAATGGTAGGCAATAGTTGGGAATGGTAGGCAATAGTCGGCAATAGTAGGCTATAGTTGGCGATGGTAGGCAATAGTTGGCAATGGTAGGCAATAGTTGGCCATGGTAGGCAATAGTTGGCAATAGTAGGCTATAGTTGGCAATGGTAGGCAATAGTTGGCAATGGTAGGCAATAGTTGGCAATAGTTGGCAATAGTTGGCAATAGTTTCAGAGGTCTTCTCAAATTCGCCACAAATCCATAGAAGATAATACACGCAGTAGGTATATTTCAATCCTATAAAATAAGTATGGTTAACAATAATGCATTGCTATAAATTGATTGATACATAAATGTTAACAATGCTTTTTATTATATTATAAATAATCCTTACTATTTGAGGATGGTGGGGTAAATTGAGGCGTCTGGTAATCAAGAATAAAACAACATTTAAACTTCATAAATAAAATGACGATTGATTTCAAATATGTAAATCACTATTTTAAGGGTTTTTACTGTTTTTTTTTGAAGCGAGGGTACTGCACGTGAAAATTGTTTATACTGTTTATCGGAGGTAATTTTTGGTTTGGCTGACGGGGAAAATCTTAGTCAAAGACGACTTTACAACCGAGTAACTCATTGTTTAAGGTTAACAATCATCTGTACAATCCTCAACTTCAAAACCTGGAAATGTAAAATAGTAAGTAATTTATTTAGAAAATATAACAAAAATACAAAATTAGGTGTTTGAGGAGTAGATATTTAAAAACATCCAATTATGGAGGTTGTGGGAATGAGTCCCCCCAATCCAAGAATACAAAGTAATTTTAAATTAATTGCTGGTGGATAATTTGCATCTTTCAACGATGAACTTACAGCTAATTGAAATATAAGAAGTGTAGATTTTTACAAATATTGAAAAAAATTGGTAAATTAATGGGGAAGAGCCGAAAACAAAATGCAAAAACCATTATTTTTAAATCATTAACTATAAACTGACTAGCCGTTTTTGAAGAAAAAAATTAATGTTTGAAAACAAAAACAAAATGGATGTGTTTAAAAAACAGCTCGTATTTTGTTTTTTCTGCTTAAAATAAAATTGCATGTATAATTTTGATGTTTTGGAATGTCGTCTTTTGTTTCTTTTTAAAAACACGGACTGGCCTTTTACTGTCCTGTTGTGAACCATACCCCTAATATAACCCTGTTGTAAAAGTCGTCTCTGACAAACTGTACCTCCGTTGAATCCTCCGTCCACCCACCAAACCAAACATTGCCAAGGATTTTGCGTAAATATAAACAATAACCTCATGGAGCTAATAAATTAAACCAATTGTTCGATTCACAACAATGTTCATTTTTGATAAAACCCTCAACTGTTTAATCTTTATTAACAATTATTATTTATATGCATGTACGCCAATAACAATTTGTATTTTGTAGGAAACCTCGTTACTGAAATATACATTTTCAAGAAGTTGTTCTCATCTATGTGTGTCTGGTAGAAAAGAGTGTTTTCCTTGCCAATTCGCCTTATTTCCCTCTTTCAAGTATTATTCCTTTTGTTCGGCTCACACCTGTACCCTATGCATATTTAGGGTCAAAAACTTTTAATAAAACATATCAAAAATGTTTTTTCTTTGTTTGAGTTCATAACGTTTCAATATTTTTTCTTATTTTCTCTTAAGAGTCAGAATTCGACATAATATAAGGAAAACAATTGTTTAGTTTAAAAACATTTTGGAATTAGTAAAACTTGAAATTTTAGTGGAACCTTCTTGAAGTTTGAAAAACAAAACAAGTCAACACTGCAAAAAACCGCTCAATTTTTATTTTTTGGCGCTTTGCACAATTTCTGAAAAAAATAGAAAATTAAGGAAATAATTGTTAACGACTGTGCTGTTCATGATTGTTGAAATATTTCCGTTTACGCCGTTAAAAAATTTGAGATCGAAACTAATGGTAACTATAAAAAAACTGAAAATACTGTAATGAAACGAATGTTTTGGTTATACTTTCAAAACTATAAACGGCTACCTGAAATTTTTTAACGGTTGGAACAAACCGTTAACAAAACGGCTAGAAAAAAATAGAACAACATGCCCAGCTCTAGTCATAAATATGAGATACCTTAAAGGTACAACACAGTTAGTACAATTACCTTGCAAGTCCTACTTAATCTTAACTTCAAACAAAACTAGCAGAAAAACTTGTTTCAAAGAATTCAAAATTAAATTATTGGTGTTATTTATACTAGAATTAGTAAAAGAATGTTTTGAAAATAAAAACTCAACTTCTTTATATACTTTGCTTTTCTATCTGTTTGTTTGTCCGTTTGTATCCAATAAATGTCAAAACAACTTAACCGATTGGGCCCAAATTTTGTGTGGGCCCTCACATGACCAAAAAGAAGGTTTATAGATAATCAAAATTTCAAAGAGTTGTACACAAAAGCTTTCAGTTTTCGTGAAATTTTAAAAATACCTGAAAAAATATTTGAAAGTCTGCGAATGTTTTTGTTTTATACTGTACAACTTCATCTGTTTCAACTTCATCAGCAAATATAATGAGAGCTGATATGTTGTAAACTGGGTAATAATTTCTTCTTGGGTAATTAGTCCATCAGCCGTCCTCACTATATGTACACCCTTGAAATAATCTCTGAATTGTTCGGCAGATTGACCTATCTAGCATCTTGGACCAAAATTCCTTTGGCTTCTAACTTTAATCGATTTTAATTGGAAGGATGCTTTTAAAAAAACGGTTGTTGCTCTCTGTATTATAATTACCTAAAATGGTTATGAGCTTTAATTAGCAGTATAATTAACATTCTTCAGCATTAAAAATATTCATGGACTTTTAATGCATGATTAGGTTTTCTTTGAGCTTGTTTTTCCTGAAATTAAAGATTTTATAAATACAATTACTAAATATTGGCATTTGAAATAAATTAGAAAGTATTGATTTTTAAAAACTCAATTTAGAAACCTATCAAATTTTTGATGAAAAAATTCAGTTGGAAGTTTTTTTGTTAAAAAATTTGTCCTTTGAACGTGTTTATCTTGAAATTACTATAAATTTCTTTTACAATGGGATTTTTATGGTGCTCTAATTCATGGATTAATTTATCTGGAAAACTCTTTTCACTTTAAATTGTTTTAACTACAATATTTTGATTTGAAAAAAGCTGTATTGTATGGTATAGGCTTGTTTACTGCATAGCGGAGGCTTGGTCTGCAGAAAGTGGAGGTCCAAATCAAATCTGTGAGGCTTGTGTCTTCATAGCGGAGGCTCATGGCGTCCAGGGGTTCCCTCCCTCGCCCTGTTTCCTCCTCCTTACACCAAAAATCATTCTCTAGGGCAGACCCTCTATTTGTCTTAAAAAACAGTAAAACATGTTATTTCTGTAAATTGAAAGGGT
>NW_019397872.1:0-36368 GCF_000591075.1 Eurytemora carolleeae | reverse complement strand
GGAAAGGTATACTCGTCTGGATGAGCAGAATATATAGAAAAATTCTCTTCCTCCCCCATGACTAAAAATAAAAGCATTAAAGATGCAAAAGAAAATTCAAAAGATTGCATTAATGATGCAAAGAAGATTTAAAAGATTGCATTAATGATGCAAAGAAGATTTAAAAGATTGCATTAATGATGCAAAACGCAACTTTGAAAACTGTCTAAAACACTCTTACAGAGAGATGTTTACTACTCAACTGCCCTGAAAAAAACAGAAATAGGTGCCATCACTAGATGTGCATCTATGTATTAATATATCTTTATTGATATATATACATTTCTATTGTTTCAATCCCCCCTTCTAGTCTTTTTTTGCCCTAGAACTCTCATTTTTGACACTATTGTAATAAATATTGTGTAACACTATATTTGTAAACCTGAATTACATTGTACATAATTAATTATCTACATGATTAATTTTAGAATGTGCTGTAATTAACAACGTAACATGATTACTTTAATTATGGGATATTTTAAACATGAAACATAACATTTATGATTTCAGTCTTTTTTTAAAGATTTTGTGTTCCGTATCCAAAGGATCCTGAAATATCCCTGAGTACAGATGTTTAACACTATATTTGTAAACCTGAATTACATTGTACATAATTAATTATCTACATGATTAATTTTAGAATGTGCTGTAAAACCAGGTAATGTTGAACATTTATTTATCAAAAATGTAAATTCTATTCATCACAATTAGACAAGAACATATAAAATAAAGTAGAAAAAACTAAACTATTACTAGGATGTAGTAACTGATAGCAATAAAATTGCTGAGAATATTTATATGCATTAAAATGCTCTATTTCATGTATAAATACTTCTTTTGATGTTCCATAGCTAATCTGTGCTCCTCTGTATTAAAACTAATTTCATCTAGTGTAGAGATAAGACAAACATCTTTTAGATTCCTGGTAGTTTCACGAAAGGTAGTTTCATTGGCGTTCCTGTAAAGGATTCTAACTTTGCCAGGGTTACCATCTACATAGTTCTCTACAATTCTCCCAAACTTCCAATCTCTATTTCTTGCTCTAGAGCTGTCTACATGAATAAAGAGAACAATGTCACCAGGATCTGGTCTTGGTACTCTCAGCCATCGTTGCGACATATGCAATATTGTCTCTCTTGATCAATCCATCAGTGAACAGGACCTTGTATTTAGCCATGGTTACTCCCCCTCTGCACTCATTTCTGTTGAATAAGCTGAACAGCAACTAGTTCAAAGATATGTTCCTCTTGAAAGCTGTTCTACCAGGGTTGATGTAGTCATCGTACGATGGAGGAACCCTCGTCACATCCTTGGCCTGAACAAATGCCTTATTGGCAGTATGCACGTATGGGAAGTGCTTTACCATTTTAGCTGCTCCCTACAGCTAAAATGGTTAAATAGCCATAATAATTTATTGATTAGCACCATTATTGCATTCCAATTAAAGTAAGCAGAGTTGAGTTTGGTTAATACCATGGTTTAAGCTTTAAACTTATGAATTATAAGCTTAACTTTAGCTTCTTTACATCTGTAACTATTGGACCTTATATGGGACCCTTATGGCTGTAAACTTTTAAATGCTTGTTTAACCTAACTTTTGTTTAGTTCGGAAGAGTCTTGCGAATCTATCAGTGCCACAGAGCTCTCTATTTTCAAGAGTGGAACTTATATATTTGTATTTAAAGTAATAAATTATTGTTCAGTTATTCTTGTTTCATTTTAAAACCACATATACAGAATCACTTTAAATTTCCTGCTACTGCAGACAGGGTATTATTTTTCTGCAACATTCCGAATTTTGGGTTCTGTGGTTTAAATGAAACGAAAGCTGAACAGGGATCCAAAATGTTTACAGCCATTAAAGCGCCCGGTCCGTTTATTGCGTCAAGTTCTTAGTTATAACATTGATAAAGCAATTAGAGCTGTCGCTTCTGGCAATACACCATTCCCATTAAAAATGGAGTATCACCTGGCAGAAACTGAAGTTTACAAACATGACAATTTTCCGAAATTTCTCTATGTTTCAGATGTAATCTGTGCTTCAATTTCCTGACAAATCTCATAATATAGGAGAGTGCCAAGAAACTTAGTTTAAATCCTCTTGTCACAGGTTCAACAATAAAAGGATGCTTTGGCTCAAGAGCCATGTTATTGCCTTCATTTTTCTTCTTAAAAGCATTTAGATTAGCTTAGTCACTTGGAAGATCTTGATGAATTTGGACAGTCTCAAAATGAGCGCACACATCATCCTTTGATAAACCAACAGACAAGAAAGCTGTTACCTGAGATATTACCTGGGACATGGAGGAGGTTGATTCACTAGGCTCCATGAAACTGACTTTGTCCAATATTTGGTCGGTACATGATTTATCTTCATGTTTCAGACAAACGCAGCATTTCTCATCCATGTGGCAATGACAATCTTTCAGATCAGAAAAACAGCAGTGAAAATTCTTGCTTATGCTATCTTCAACAATACCTGGTACAAGCAAGAACTCTTTCTCATAACTAGCATTCTGATCTTCTGTCAGATTACTGCACAATTGATTGTAGCTGCGTACTGGCCGGAATTCTTCATCACTTCTTGCCCAGTCTGGCCCATTCTGCCATAAACCTCCTGGTTGCATTTCTTCAATTGGAACATTTTTTCCTTTAGTCAGGACATCACTAGGATTTAGGTTACCTGGAACATGAAGTACATAATTTATATCAATCAGGAAACAAATATGCTGAACTCTATTGAAAACAAATTGCTTCAATGGTTTAGACTCATTATAAATCCAGCACAACGCTATTTCAGGATCGGTGAGTATCCAGTACTTCACACAGCGGGAGCCAAGAGCTTTCATGAGACAGAAAAGGGTTTCTGCTGCCAAAACGCAACCTTCCAGCTCATTTCTAGGAATAGTATGGGAAACAGACTTTGAACTAGCAGTTATAAATCTGAGTTCATAGGACCCATCTCGAAGAAGCATTCTACAATATGCAATTACTCCACACATCACTTGGGCAGCATCACAAAACACAATAATTTCAAGGGCTTCAGGGTTAACAGCATTGTTTGGTACAAATGAGTGTTCCAGTTTAATTATCTGGTAAAACCTCGTCGTAATTATATTTCACAATCTCTTTCATATCAATCTTCAATTTTGCTTTAATGATTTCAACAATCCCAATGAAGTCATATAATTCCATCACCTTACCCAAGAGGATTCGTCGAGTTAGAGGGATTGTTCTTGTTAGGTCTTCAACTTGCTCAACCGTCTCAACAGGAACATCATTATCTTTCTTGATTCCTCTATTCCTCTTATTGTAGTTAATCTCTGTCAAGCCAATGCTCATATGATCTTGAAGAGGAGCCGACAGATATCCACCAAAACTAGTATTTATTCCGTCAGAACTAGCTTTCTCACAAGGCGCCTCCCCAGAAATACACCACATCTTCAATTTAAATCCAGCATTAGCAATTACTTCTTGAATATCATTCATAACCTTCTCAGCATCAGTTTTTTCAGTACAACCATGAGAAATATCATCCATGTAGGTGAACTTAGTTAAAATCTCAAACACTGCTGGAAATCTTTCCTTAAACATTGATGCTATTCTTCTGAGTGCTGCTGTGGTAATATTACCAGACGAAACAACTCCATAGGTAACAACAACATAAAGCCAAATCTGAATCTCTTCATTAGGATCTAGAGTATCAGACCAAAGATACAAGCTATATGGATATTCACTGGGGTACAGCTTTATTGTATTATACATCTTGGAAATATCTCCACAAAACCCAACAAGCCATGATCTCCAATTTATCACAATCATATAGAGAGAGTTTAAACAATTAACTCCTTTGCACAAAACACTATTGAGCCCAGACTGACTGGGATCAACTACAACTCTACATGGAGTACTTAGAGAAGCTTTGAATACAGACCTCCACAAGAAATAATGTCTGATTTCAGCACTCATGATCATTTCTTGAATTTCTGCATCTAGGCTCTTAAAAGGCACCACAAAACCTTTCTCAGCAACCTCACGATGAAACTTAACTGTAGCAGCCCTTACTTCAGGAGCCTTTCTTCTTTGTTGTTCAAACACTTTGAGAGCCATTCTTTCATTAGAATTACTATTCCATGATTTCTTTAGGATGGGAATAGGATCACAACGAAAAGGAAATCTACTAAAAGTAGTCTTCTTCTCTAAATCAATATCAATCGATTTATTAATTATTTCTTCTTCCATGATTTCTTGGATAGAAACCTCTCTGGTCTTATTCCCAGCTTTACAAGTTTCACAACCAGCACATCTAGCACAGCGATATGTGATTTTAGAACCAATATCCTATCCCACAGGGCTATGATCCTCTATACCAATCAACAATTAGTTAGGGGAATCCCTCTTTTCTTTCAATAGAGGCACACTCATTAGTTAGAGAGGAGAGCAGTGTTACAATATTAGGAGATAGAAATTTTGAAGTCACACTTCAATTAGCTATCAGTAATTCAAACTCACAATACACAGTGGTACCAAGCTTTAAGCAAGTACACTATGATAGTGAAGGAATTAGCTCCAAAATTGATAGGCAAAGTTTGTTGGGGTTGGACAAACTTGTTAACATCACCATGACCAGTGACAACCATTCTTCACTTCTAAAGAGAAAAATGGATGAAACGATTGACTTAGGATGGGAATTACAGGATGAATTATTTGAAAATGAAGAGATATTGGAGCCTCCAAAGGAATTTAAGAAAGTGCTTTCCACAGCAGATTATACTTAAAGTTCCCCTTTGAACAAAGATGGTTTAAATTTGTGTCTTGAATCTCTAACAAATGGAACCACTTCAGCACAATATCGGTTAGTTCCTGGTTTACTAAAAGATATAAAAAAGATAACTGAACTGAAATTGACCAATTGGCAATTATATCACAAACATGATAAATGGCATTCAGCAGTCTTCAAATGGATTACAACATGGGATCCACAAGAAGTAGGAGTGAAAAGATTCAAAACTGCTATGCAAGAAAATTACCAGTTCCTTGTGGACATTAGAAAGCATTTTTGGGAAGAACTAGGAGTGTCAGACAGGGATGATGATTTGATGTCCGACTTGTACACTAGAGGCTCGGAGAGAACAGTGTATTTAGAAAAGGCATTCATATTGCATCAAATGGTAGACATAGTCAATTGCTTATCTGATTATGATCTGGAAAATGCAAGAAAGACCTTTTATGAATATATCAAAGTTCCAAATGTAGAGATGGCAGTTACAGCCAATATAGATGGAATTGGAAGAATATATATAGTCCAAGGCTGGGTGATAATGGAAGATCTGAATATGCTAATGTCACGTGATATGCTATTGATGATAAAGGATATGATGTTTGCTAGACATTTCGCTTTGTCTGCTGTTATGCTAGAGTATCCCTTGGGATATTATTCTTTATCAGAATTATATCATAGGATTGACAAAGTTATGATCAAGAACAGAGTGAAAGGAAACAAATTGGTTAAAATGCTGGAACCAATGTGTATTGACCAAATAATAAAGATTGGTGTTGAGAAGAAACCTTTAGTTCCAGTGAATATGGATTTTGATAATTATATCAAAGGAAAGCTGGAAGAGTTGTATAATGAATTTGATATTGAATCAGATATGGTGGTTGAGCTACTTAAAGGAATTACTGATCCACAATTAGTTACCAACTTATTTAGAGTATTTAGGCACTGGGGTCATCCCTTTATAAAATATGAAGAGGGTTTGAAAAAGATTTACAAAAACACTCATGAAAACATGAATGTTGACCAAGACTATTCACAGACAAAGGCCGATTATTTCATCAAGAAAGTCTTAACAAGCATGTTTGATAAGAATAAAGTTTGGTATGTTGACAAAGAAGGTTATATACCAAATCAAATCAAACATTACATTGAGAATAACCTTAGAATACCTGATCATGTTTTGTTAACACTTGACGGAGAGTGTCTTAAGATGACAGTGAAACTATGTTTTGAGATTCCTTCTACCATATCCCAATCTGAACTGTATGCGGATAAGAGCTATTCAATAGGTAGGAAAGAGTTGGCTGAACACCTATTGTTTGATAATACAAAGCCAATTCCTTCAATGAAGGTTCTGTTGAAAGTGTTAAAAGATGGTGCTTTTAACTTAGGAGAGATAGTTGAGAGGTTCAGCAAAGATGGAGTCATAGAAGATGATTTAATTATGGCTTTAACAGTCAAGGAGAAGGAACTCAATGACCTAGGAAGAATGTTTGTAGCATGTGGATGGGATCTCAGACTATACTTTGTTATTTCAGAATATTTGATCAAGAAATTCTTTGTGCAGTTTTTCCCTGGAATGACTGTTAACAAATCTTATCATGAATTATTAGAGTTAATGAGAAACTCCACTAAAGTTCAAATATCTCCAAATTCAGATATATTGATGTTTCTCAATGGTATGGACTTTGAGAAGTGGAACAACCAACAACGATATGAGAACACTGGTCCCTTATTCAGAGCAATGGATCTATTCATGGGAACTCCCAATTTTATAGAAAGGACTCACATATCAAACAATGCATCGTGTAATACAAAAGTTGACCTGATTTGATGACAGCAATATATGAAGAAGGAATGTTGAAGATAATCAGTCTGAATGAGGAATACCCTAATGTGTGGGAAGGATCCATGATTGGAGGAGTTGAGGGCCAAAGACAAACAGGATGGGGTATCGACAGCACTATCAACATTGAATTGCAGACCTCACAAAGAAATATACAATCAACGTACGTTCTTCAAGGAGATAATCAGATAATAATAAACAAGTACAAGATACATCACAATGGGTCAGAAGATTATATCAAGTCTAAAAATCTAGAATGCTACAACAACAATAAAGATTGTTTAAGTGCAGTGTACAGAGGAATTGAATTATCTGGACTAACAATAAACAAAGATGAAACCACAGTAACGTGCAATGTGTCTATTTACGGAAAAGAAATAATAGTTCATGAACATGCCATGTCTCTCAGTATCAAGAGATATTCATCTAACTCTGGTTCAGTGAATGATCCTCTACCTACACTAGCAGATATGATATCTAACACAAATTCCAATTGTTTAACAGCTGCACAAGGTTCTGACTGTGTTATAAATGCAATACATATGTATTCATACATGGCACCGATTATTGGATTTTTAACTATGAAGCATAATCCAACTCTCCAAAACAATGGTTTTGATGCTTTTGAATTAAAGACTGTTGATGAACAGAAACTGTGGTGGGCAATGTTGGTATACTGTGATCCTAGTGTGGGTGGAATCGGAGGTTGCTCATTAACAAGATTTTTAATAAGAGGTTTTCCAGACCCTGTATCAGAATCCTTATCTTTTGCTAAATTGTGTATCAATAGCAAAGATCCTCTAATCAAGAAATTGGGCATGACAATTTCTGATGTCCAGATTGATTATTCTAAAGGTGATGAAAAGTTCTGGAAATTGTTTGAATCACCAACATGTTTAAACTTGAAAGGTGGATGAACATCAAACTTCAAATGCAAGATGCTATAAGAGTGGGAATATCTAATATGAATTTATCAGAAACCTCAGAACTGATACAGTTGTCTTTCAGAAACCATGATGAGTATAGACACATTTTCTTAAACTTTGCTTTAAGTCTGACTCCGGGATTTGGTCAACTGTTAAGCAGGTTGAAAGATGCATCACCCATAGGGTTAATGGATTCAATCACTGGTTCCTTCACAAATTCTGCTACTTTTAAGCAAAAGTTTAAAAGAGATTTCCCTGTCAAGATCTCTGTCAACAAATGAATTAGTGAAAAGCAGTCGATCAACCTGTTGTTCAGGACTTGTGAAAAAGAGCCAGATTATCCTTGTGCAACTGAAGCATCCAATGTGTTTAATTTGAACTCTTGGGATCCAACCTTAAGGGGTAGCACCGTGGCACATCCTACCTGTATGCTCCTTAAAGGGGGTCCCTCAAGTCATAGAATGCCCAGACTGTGATTCCTCAGGTTATGTGTCTACACTGTTCCCAGGAGGTTTCAACCCTCCATACACCAACATTGGGAAGTACAGTGCCTATATGGGCTCTAAGCAAAGATCACAGATGTTAAAATGCATAACTGGGAGCGCTGGACGGAAGGAAGTGCGTGCAACAAATCTGTGGAGTTGAGAGAGTTGACCGAGTATTCTCAATTTGGACACTACACTCTCATTGAGTCAATTAAGAACTTAACCATGAGCCTTACAGGCCAGGATTTTAGTTTGGGCACAACTGGCTTTAGATGTACTGGAAATCCCTTACACAGGTGCAATAGTTCTCGTCAGAACAACGGAGGGAGTGCGTCAACCAACCTGAATTTGCTGGACTTTTCAGTCACTACAACAGAACCTCTGGGTCGACAGGTTGAACAAAACTCATATATGATGCACCAACCCACCATTTTGTATGCACAAGGGGTTGCAATTGCAAGGAATCTTACTGCCCATACAGAATCAGACATGCATTTTCATTCTGGATGTTCATTCTGCTGTTCCGAAAAAGAAGATTTGGCTCAAATTGTTTGCACTCCTATTCCTGTTTTTGAAGAGTATCAACGACTTGGGGAATTACTAGGATATGATCCTGAAAAGGACATAATACGTACAAATAGTGTTAACCTGAATGTGTTGAACAAGAAAAAGATTAAGATAGGAAACCTCAGCTATCAAATGGGATTGACACACTCGTTTACTATATGTTTTTCACACATTGACAGAGATTGCAAACCTGGACCCTTTATAGATAGAGAAATACATGATCAATTAGTGGTAACAAAGTATATGGAAGGGCTGAGAGATGGTATATGGTACTCTTCTTATTACTCTAAGTTGTTCACCAAAATCGAGTTGAAAGATCAAGAAGTTTTCAAGAAATTGGCACTGGAAGAAGTTGCCAGATTATTGATGTCTTTGAGATCTAATGAAGATCTAAGAACATGTTTATTGCACAAAAGAGTGGGTGAATTCTTTCAATCAGGAATGAGAGGTCCAACAATACATCTCAACAAGGGTGTAGAGAACATTCACAATCTGTTCACAGAATGTGTCCTGTTGTCAGTTGGCAAGAAGGATTTCACCAAGGTGCCAGTAATATGGATATTTGAAGGGTATTTCAATTTGAATTATATAGTTAGTATTGTCGGTTCCATTGTTTGTTTGAGAGCTCACCTGTTCTTATATGGAAAGAAAAGATCAGCAAATTAACTTCAAATTCGCACGATGAAGGAAGTGGTCTCCGCCCATAAGAGTCATGAGTTGTACACAAGCAATCCTCCTCTGCCTGACTCGGCCGCATGGACAGAAGTGATTAACAAGATGAAGTTGGTTCAAGTCAATTTAACTCAACATCTCACTGAACAGAAGTTTAAGGAGAAACCCAAATTAAAATCAAAACCTCATAAGACTGCACTGATCCACCTTGAACAAGACTTATTGTTTGAAAAACATCTAGTATACCATCTTATAAAGAACTCAAGATGAAGAAAAAATCTCTAGCTTTCACTGTAGCACCACAAGAATATACAAATACATTCCACAAGGGCTATGATCCTCTATACCAATCAACAATTAGTTAGGGGAATCCCTCTTTTCTTTCAATAGAGGCACACTCATTAGTTAGAGAGGAGAGCAGTGTTACAATATTAGGAGATAGAAATTTTGAAGTCACACTTCCATTAGCTATCAGTAATTCAAACTCACAATACACAGTGGTACCAAGCTTTAAGCAAGTACACTATGATAGTGAAGGAATTAGTTCCAAAATTGATAGGCAAAGTTTGTTGGGGTTGGACAAACTTGTTATTGGAAGATATTGGGAATAAATACTTCTTCCCAATTGCCTGGCCGGGAAGGTGTGTTCCTCTCACAGTATGACTGTTTCTTGGCTTGGAAAACAATTTGCAGGATTGCTACTCTTGAGGTTAAAGAAGTACTGACTAAGTCACAGAGAGCCAATTACAAGGAAAGTGAGGAAGGAATCTTATATTATGGAGGAAGGTTAAGCCAGTTACACAAGATCAAGAATACCTTTTATGAAAAATTTCAGTTTGTAAGGCCTGTAGCTCTAGTTACAAGTCAATTGACTTACGCAGTTGTAATGCATATGCATTGGTTGCATAATCACCCCGGTGTGGAGCTATTATTGCAAATGGTATTGCAAGTTATTTATGTTGAGAAGCTCAGAACCCTAGTAAAGTTCATTCGAAAGTCTTGTCCACGCTGCAGATATCTTTTAAAGAAGACTATTAAAGGTGAAGTTTCCTACCAACATCAGTTAGCTTACAGTTCTGCACCACCTTTTTACAGTGCACAGATAGATGTTGTTTGTGGATTTCTTGCACATGACATGCGCCAGCGAGTAACTAAGGCAGCTTATATTCTGGTCATTGTTTGCAACCTGACATCTGCTGTGTCCTTGACAGTTTTGGAAGATTTGTGTTTGGATTAGAAAGACATGCAGCAAGACATGGCTGGCCAGTTTTTTTGCTTCCTGATAAACAATCTTCCTTTGTCAAACTAGAAGACCTCCAGATATCTTTTAGAGATCTCCAAGGCAAATTGTTTCAGTCTCAAAAAATAGTACTTGATTTTTGTACCCCTAATAACCATGCAGAACATGGGCGGGTTGAAAGCAGAGTCAAAATAGTAAAGTCTATATTTGAGAAAGTTGCTGAGCTTGGTAAGAAACATTCTTACATTGAGTGGGAGACAGTTGTACAGCGAACTGCTGCTTCCATGAATTCATTGCCAATAGCTAGGAGTGGAGATTCAAGAAATCCTAATGATTTGGAAGATTTTGGGCTGATAACTCCATACCACTTCTTGCCTGGTTTTAATCCAAACCGTATTTTAGATACCTCTGTTAGTGTTATAAATAGCAGATGCAAGATGTTGGAAGTTGTTCAAAATAACTCAGGATTATCTTCACAAAGTGCTATTGAATCATATTCACAGATTCATTCCTTATCACAATCATCAGTTTAGAGACAAGATTCCAGATCCTGGTGACATTGTTCTCTTTATTCATGTAGACAGCTCTAGAGCAAGAAATAGAGATTGGAAGTTTGGGAGAATTGTAGAGAACTATGTAGATGGTAACCCTGGCAAAGTTAGAATCCTTTACAGGAATGCCAATGAAACTACCTTTCGTGAAACTACCAGGAATCTGAAAGATGTTTGTCTTATCTCTACACTAGATGAAATTAGTTTTAATACAGAGGGGCACAGATTAGCTATGGAACATTAAAAGAAGTATTTATACATGAAATAGAGAATTTTAATGCATATAAATATTCTCAGCAATTTTATTGCTTATCAGTTACTACATCCTAGTAATAGTTTAGTTTTTCTACCTTATTTTATATGTTCTTGTCTAATTGTGATGAATAGAATTTACATTTTTGATAAATAAATGTTCAACATTACCTGGTTATTTAAGTGAAGTTGCGTTTTAGAGCAGTTTTTTAAATCTTTCTTTGCATTATTTATGCAATCTTTTAAATCTTTCTTTGCATCATTAATGCAATCTTTTGAATTTTCTTTTGCATCGTTAATGCTTTTATTTTTTTGATCATGGGGAGGAAGAGAATTTTTCTATATTTTCTGCCCATCCAGACGAGTATACCTTTCCTGTCTCTAAACTAAAGAAGATTCATTTCTGTGATGACATCTGTCAAAAGAAAAATCCAGGAAGCAAGTGTTTTAAATATGTTTATAGAGCTTTTAGTCCTAAGAAGGTACAGCACTTGTGCCCTCCTAATTGTCAGTTCACCAGGACTTATCCGTAAGTCCCTCATGTTAGCCTTAATGTTGGAGCAGAAGAAGAAACCTTGGTAGAGGGATTACCTTTTCTGGATTCAGTTAAGATGAAACTAAGCAGTACTGAGGATTCTTGGGGTAAGGAGTTTAAGAATATGTTCAAGTTATTATCTGTTAGTAGAAGTCCTAGCCTGGTTGATTTAGAAGACTTGTATGAGTTAGGAAGTATATTTAGTATTACCATTGGTAGAACTGATGTTGATGAAACTGTTCCATGAGACACTATTGTTAAATGCTAAGGCTTTCTATCCAATGCTGGATTTTTATTGTGGTCTTGATGTTGAAGGTCAAAGGTCTCATGCTAAAGCACAGGGTAAGGTTCCTGCCAAGTTACATTTTGGTAATTTTGGAACTTTTCTTGAGATTGATATCCCAATGACTCCTGATAAAACTCTGGTTATGGAAGGAGAAGGAATTCCAGACTGTTTGAATGAGTTTTTCAATCAGGAAAAACTTTTGTTTGTGGGGAACAATATGGCTGAAGACATTGGTCAAATAGAGTTTGCATTGACCCTGTTAAATGGAAGCACCTGGAAGTTTACTGGTAAATGGTTGGATACCTGTGTTCTCTGGACATCATTGGGAGGCTGGTCTAAATCTGTGGGATTGGCAAGCTTTAGATTTCAAACTTTGGGTGGATTCCTTCTTAAGCATTTTAAGTTAAGTTGTGCTCCAGACTGGGCTCTAAGTCACAAGGAGTTATCCTGGGAATATACAGTCTATAACATAGGAGACATAACAACTATCATGGGAGCTCTCTATACGTTCTTTCTAGTGTTTGTGCCAACTTTAATCCCTTCAAAGTCAGAGTTCCTCTCTGATATTAGTTTGTCCTCTTATCAAGCATTGCAATTCATCCAGGACATAGTTATTACTCAAGCTCAGAACCTAGAGTTCAATTGTTCTTTGTATCAATCCCATTCAGTAAGCCCTCTACTTCACAGGTTCAAGTCCTCAGACTCTCCTCTTTATGGGTTATCTAGGGTCTGTAGGAATTTGGTATCAGTGTTAAGGCCTCAGTGGAGATGTACCAATCCAGAGATTATCTCTGAGTTTAAAGTTCTAGCAGGCTGTTTAGAATGTTCTTGGACTGGTCTAAGTCTAAGTAATAATGCTGCTGTTGATAGCGAGTCTGATCTAGATCTGGAACTGCACTGTGAGGATGATATTGAAGATTATCAAGTTGGAGATGATCAAGTTGGAGAGGATCAAGCTCAGAATGTTCAAGCTGACCAGCAGTTGAATATCGGAAGNGATTACTTCAGTAAACAGATGTTCGAATCTGTCAGGATATAACCCTTCACCTGAAGCTCTCAGATCCTTGCAGTCCCGAAAAGTTACTCATGTGCAAGTTGACCGGCATGGAAGGGAATATACTTGGGGAGCAGGTGGAGACTGGAGAAACTACCTCAGCTGCAAGGAGATGATCAAGGAACAGGGACTTCAGAGAGTACTAGAGCTAGCTGTCAAAGAACGACACCCTGTTCTGGGTAGGTTTAATGCTGCAACTCCTTGGGGAGCTTTGCCAAGCCCAACCAATTTCAGGTTTGGGAATCCTAAGTTCTATATTAAGCTTCGGAAGAAAGTTGAGCAGCAGCTTGGGATTGTTATCAAGAATCGCCACCCATACTACAAGGTTAGAGGAGGGAAGAAAAATCAGCGATACTAAGTTCAATGTTTATTAGCTTCTTTTTAGCTGCTGGACTGGTTGATCCTTGATCTTATTGTTTCAATATTTTGGCTTCTTTCTAGCCAAACTTTGGTTTGTCTGTTGACAATTATTTAACCATTTCCTGGCCAGCCCAGTGTTGTATGGAAATTTTGTCTGGTTAATAATTGTCAACAGAATATTTTTTATGTATTCCTTATTTATGTTTGTTTACAAATATTAATTCTTGATGAATGGAAATGTAAACAAACACGCCAGTTGTGTTGTGAATCTGGAGCTTAGAGGTCGGTATAAACACGTTTACTTCTTTTATTCTTGGCGTGAAAATGAACCTTAACCTTTCATGAGCCGAAACTTTAATGTTTCATGTGAAAAGTCGAAAAATGTTGTTATCTCTGATTAGAATCTTTATTTCTATCTTTGTGGATTGACGGAGATAATTGAGATTTAAAACATTTGATCCCCTTATATAGAATCCTGAGAATCTTTATTTCTTGTCTTTTTAAAATGTTGATAATTGTGATTTAAAAAGTTTGATTCTTTTAATTAGAATTCTTAAAATCCTTATTTCTTGATTTTCTTAAATTTAACATTTTTAATAATTTGTTTGAGCTAGATTCAGTTTTAAGAATAACGTTTTATAACTTAAAGCTAATGATATTTATATCTAGCGATAACTTGAAGAACTAAAACTGAAATTTAAACTGAGACTTGGATAGAAGGGACACTCTGGTTTGGAGCCTGCTCTTTAATTGCATCTTTATTGCCAATTTTGTTCATAGCAATTATTATGCAAAGTTTTACCATGCAATTTATTACATGGTTTTGATTTGAGAGATACAGAGTTACCGAGTTTTATCTCATAAAAGTATTACTTTTAAAAGTCCTCATAAAAGGTCCTCATAATTACTGAGTCACCAGTGCATTAGTTATTGCTAATAAAATGGTTAAATAGCCATAATAACTAATAATTTATTGATTAGCACCATTATTGCATTCCAATTTAATTAAACAGAGTTTAGTTTTGGTTACTACCATGGTTTAAGCTTTAAACTTATGAATTATAAGCCTAACTTTAGCTTCTTTACAGCTGTAACTATTGGACCTTTTATGGGTTCCTTATGGCTGTAAACTTTTAAATGCTTGTTTAACCCGACTTTTGTTTAGTTTGGAAGAGTCTTGGGAATCTGTCAGTGCTACAGAACTCTTTATTTATCTCAAGAGTGAAATATATATTTATATTTTAAAGTAATAAATTATTGTTCAGTTATTCTTGTTTCATTTTAAAACCACATATACAGAATCACTTTAAATTTCCTGCTACTGCAGACAGGGTATTATTTTTCTGCAACAATATTGACTGTCATTTCTGTGTTTCAACAAAGTAATGAAAATAAATCATACCCTGTCCTCATTAAAGACCTAAAATTTGCCGTTTCATGCTAATTCAATAATACTTGTTCAATAATGGTTCACAATCACTGTACATTAACTAATGAACATACCTCCCAGTAGCGCAGGCTTCTTGGAGCAACCATGACTGTAACATGTGCCAATCAACAAATCAATGTTAAAAAATGTGTCATTTCAAAACTATTTCAATGTGGCCAGAGCTGGGACTTTTTTTGTAGGATATTCTTACAAGATTGCATTCCTATAGTATAGAGTTTGGGGGTGATGGGTAAAGCTGGGAAGTATTTAGGCATCAACTCCCCTAGCTCTTCAGTCTGTTGTTCAAACTTCTTAATATCTCCCTCTCCAGCAACTTCTTTGGACACAAGTCTAAACAAGAGAATTGCCTGATTTTTTTTCCACTTGCTTAGTATAAAATGTCTCTTTAATATTTAAAAAAAAATGTTTTTCTGCCATCTTCAAATTGTACAGGGGTATATATTTTGTTAAAAGGTATTTCAGAAAATGGTTTGGATAAGGCAAAATTAATCCACTTCTCCTTCATTACCTTCTCCCAATATCATATATGAGCTTGAATAGTCGCTGCCACTGTAGAAGTAGGACATTTTCCTCTTTTTTGAGAATTTCTGGAAGAAATTCCGTAATTCCTGAAATACATCTAATCAGTCTTGCATGAAAAATGATATTTTAAAGGAAATAAATTATATCAATTGTAATGAAAGACATTTGTTATATAATTATACTTCTCTTAAAGTGACTGTCAATGTAAAATGAAAAACCAAAAAATCTAGGGTGTTGTTCAAGACCCACATAAGTTTTAATGCCTGTATCGAGAAATAAAGAAGAGGGAAATTATTTCATCAAAAATGGAAAATCTTTCAATTTCAGAATAAAAATGTCGGAATTATGTAGAAAATTTATATTTTTTTCTTGATTTAAAACATGCCTTACGTGACGCTTTCCCATGCAAAATTTACACCCTTATTTTACCATGATCAGAAGATCAGTCTCACAATCTCTACCAATCTTGAATGGAAGTTGTGCCACCTCCATCCTCCGTGGACTAAAATAAATCCATTATCATGATTAAGAAAAATAAATTTACAATGATCGAATTTACAATGATCTAAGAAATATTCAATCGAGATGTAAAATGTTAGGAATTACATGTCTTAGCGGTGGGGGGGGGGGAAGAGGGGAAATATGTTTTGATGAATTAGAGAAAACATGACAAATTTAAATTGTGGAGAAAAATTGTGAAGAAAACACTAAACAAAGTTGTTCAAACTCCGCACAAGCTTGCCATACTTTTGACGATGCAAATTTATTTACAAAAAGAGGGATGGCGAAAATAAATGCTTAACTTTCAAATAAGTATTGTGCCTAAAATCTATTTTTATTAAATAAATCAGTATTTGAACTAAATATACACTGCACACTTTAAATTTAATTTTCTCACCTTGTAACTCCAACCCCCTTCAATAAATGTCTTGGATAAGACATTCTGATATCAGTACTTTTCTGAAACCAAACAACTAACATTATAATTGGGCAGGTCATAAAATAATTGCAAACCACAATATGTACTTTCCATGTACAAATAAATAATATTAATTATGTGGCCAATGTATGAGAAGCACTTGTCCTTTTAAACTGTCCTAATATTGACTGTAAACTACAAACTTTGTCTCTAGTGCATAAAATATATAATTTGAATTAATACAATAAACCACATTTATAAATGTTCAATTTTGAAATGGAAAAATATGGATAGTTAAATCATGAGCGCTCAGTATTAACCAATAACTAATAACTAACTAATAATTATGGAAGAAACAACACTTTAAACGATCAGTATTAGTAATTACATAAATATCAAGAATTATTCGTTGTCGTCAGCCTCTAGTGCACTTTGATCAATAGGTTCATAGCAGAGGATACCCTCAAGTTCTTCAAGGACTATCACCCTCGGGTCCTGGTCCCACTCCGTCGGGTTGTTCATCTGATACTCCTCAATCCACGTATTCAGGTGATTCTCAAGATAGTAGGCATCATTCTCTTCCTGATAGCAGGGGTTACGTCTCTCCTGGATTGCTTCACGTGCAGCGTAGTGTCCTTCGTTCATGTAGAGGTCGATAAGGTTGACTACATCTAGACCTAATTGAGTTATTGACACGCACGTCATCCTCAGGCTTTCAAGCTTAGAGTCACTACCCAGGTTGAGTATTCCGGTACCTTGAGAGAAAGACCCAACTGCGAGATCTAGGTCGTCCAAGTTAATTCTGATCTTCTTTGATGCAGAAACTTCCAACTCTTCAGCAACTCTGTCAGCCGCAACATCTATCTCCCCGTTCGCCGATAATGCTCCGAGTATTATTTCGGCCCAGTGCTCTTTGTGGAAATTTCCCTGGCCTGAAGCTATATCTGAATGGATCTCAACCAACTCCTCTCCATGGACAACTCTCTTCTTAATTTCTACTAGGAGAGCATCTGACACTTCCTTTGTAGCCCATGTGGTAGTCCTAGACAGGTGTTTTATGATGTTGACAACAAAGTCCCTGTAGGACTTGCTGGACTTAACCTCATCGCTGGCTAGTCTATACAGTTCTGAAACTTCACGCTCAGATACGAAGAATCCGCCCTGTGAATCAAGCCACCTTTTGTACATGCTAAGGTTTGTATGGCAGTTTATAACTGTCATGTAGGGGCTTGTAATCTTACCATGTGCCATCCTGTAAAGTGCAACTGCATGCCATAGCTCTAGGTTATCTACCACGTTTAGAGACCTGCACAACTGCCTTGCGTCGTCAAACCACAGTGTAGGACCACAGATAGAGCTAGCCATGCAGTCAACATTCCTGGCTTTGAGACTATCATTTGCAATAGATACCACCTTCTCCATGCTACTTACTAAAGCAGCTGTCTCAATGTCACTTAGTAGCATGTTCTCTCGTCTCACTGCAGCAACATTATTGTTAAGAGAAAGAAGTATCTCTCTAACCCTGGGCTGTAACTTTACAATGTGTGTAGTTAACGTGAATAGAAGATCCAATTTCATATGGACATCACACTTCTTCATCATAGACTCTGAGACTTTGTCCCTCTCCAGTCTTTGGGTTAGTGGGTCAGTTGGGGGGCTTCTGCTGTCTTTCCAGCTGCTGATGGGGGGGAGACCGAAAGGTGGGAGAGAGACAGTGCACATTTGTGGTAACTCAGGCTCAGGGGCAGACATGCTGTCATCCACAATTTCGCAGTTCCAGTCTCCGTCTTGTGCATCGTAAACTAATCCAACTCTGGCTCCCATTGCGCTGGCGTATGACATAGTCCTTGAATGGATTTCCATGGAAGTCGCTGATGAGGTCTCTTATTCTTCTAACTGCTGAGTTGAAGGAGTCCATATTGTCAATTGAGAAAATTGTGTCCTCCAGAACTCTTAGTGAACCCTCACGCAGCCCGAAGCCGATTGAGAGCTCCACCCGGCTTGACAAGGAGGCCTCAATATAGGTAAAAGCCTTAACAACTGTATGGAATGACTTGATGTTAATCGATTTCCTCCTTTGATCTGATACTTTGGTCATCAGGTCTAGTTCCCCTGACTGACCGCTGGATCCTGGCGCGCAGAGAGAAACACAGCCGGACACGTTAGGGTACGCGGCCACTGAATGACTGGTCTGTTGAGTGGCTCGAGTCATCCTCTTTGTAGAAACACTCGGACTTATTTTGACCATGCACAAGAGTGTGTCTTCATGGGGAAAGAGTCCGTTCATCGCTAGTTCTACTTCCCACAGCTGTTCGCAAGGTAGTCCTTTAGAGTTGAGGCACACTGTAACAGCCCTAGCCATGTGGATTGCTCTGGATTCTATTGGTAAGCTACGATATGCTGGGTTCGTTACATCGAAGATGCCCTTTGAAACCTTAGTGACATCTCTCCCCTTCCTTGACCTCCCCGTGTGCATGTCATTATAGGTGAACCCAGGGCTGCTCCATGCGTAACCTGTCGAGACATCAGTTATATCAGTTCCTGTAGAGAGGGGGTTCATATCTTGCAACGACCATGACATGCTCATCATCTCTGGGGCGAACTACCACTTTGACAGGGTCAGGGAGTGCATAATTCACCATACTAACACCCAGGTAACTGTAATATGTGTCAAGAATGAAGCGAGTCAGCTCACATGGGGGCCTGGTCCTAGCTATTGAAATCACTCGGCTAACGCTGCTGTCTGGGTATTCTAGGGTACATCTGGATAAGATCGAAGAGACTGAAGTCTTGCTGTGTATACATGCATAGCGCCTGCACCTTGACAACTGGATGGGGCTTAGAAGTTTTCTACATGACTCACATTCCATGAGTTTCACGAGGAGTTTCATCTGGCTAGCATGTGGGCGCATAGTGCCTAATGACTCCAAGATTGCAGGGTCCCAGGTGCACGCCTTCACCATCTCCCACAGTGCTTCTGCTACCTTTGTGTCCGAATCCACCAATGCGGCGTTCACCATTTCTTTGCAGCAATTGCCGCACCTAACCATGTTTCTTAAGATTCTCCTGAGACTGCTTGTCAGGTCATCAACGCCGTGGTATGCCGGTATGGTAGGGTTGGCCATAAAGCTGTATACATTGGGATTTCTGAACTGCGCCAAATACAGTGCACCGACCACTGCTTTGATCTCTCCGAAACACTCTGCTTCCTCATCAACTTCAGCAAGTCCCTGGACAAACATATTTACCGGCCTCATTGGGTCTGTTTTCTCCTTTGTCACGAAGTCAGCAAAAGTGGGGAAACCCCACCCGCCTAGGTAGGAAGGCGCGATTATCTGAGGTATTAAGCTGATTATGTTGCTTTTAGCAATATTAGGGTCCCACTGGAGCGCTGTGCTTACCACTAGGCGGAGCGCCATGACGTACATCAACATAGGATCTGCTCCTTTCTCTATGGCTCCTCGGATTGAGCCAGTCACATCTTGAACTTGACCCTGAAATGTAGTTATCATTCTATCTGTGGCAGTGCAGACCTTCATCATCGTTCGGATCGGTTTTACAACTTCCACACTCTTGGAGAAGAATCTGTTGAGAAATGTGAAGTTCAATGTCAAGATTATCGTCTTGTCCTTTGCTATCACAAGCCCGACTTCAGTGTAAGCTTCTGTAATTGCGTCCTCGATGAGTAGACATTTCTTCTCCTTCTCTAGCTTAGTAGACTTTCTTGAAAAGAAGAAACAGAACAATGCGTCATCTATCATGACTTTCCCTTTGTACCCTTCTCCGGCCGAGAGGATGCCCTTCTTGCGCAGTTTGGCAGTAACATACGAACTGTCTTGTGCTGACTACGATGTAGAGTTTAGAGCAAAATTTCCAGCAACGGATCGACTTGTCTGGGTTTGTCCTCCCGGGCAAGTAGCCGAGATCCGGAAGCGCATGATCATTGATCTCCACACCTGTGAAATCAGTAGTCCCAGACTGCTCCATCTCTGCTAGCAAATGGCCAAACCTGCCCTCTTTTGTGGCCTTGAACCAGTATTCCATGAGGATATGAGCTAAGGTGGCCCTTTCAGCTAAAGGGGTAAGATTAGCCAGAGCAGAATTTGTGGCTTTGGCTCTGAGTGTCCAATTGCGGGAAACACAGTTTGACACTCCAGTTAATTGAAGAAAATTGTCAACAATCCCATGTGTAGTATTGTGGTGTGGTATGCATCCTAGTTTAAAGTTCACCTCGTCAAGCACTATATGAGATATGAAATGTCCCATGGCCGCGTTCCCTGTCGTCCAATTAGATGCCAAAGACATTATGAGCTGATTTAGCCTTAATTTCCTTATAAGTACACTCAAGTCATGCACGTCTGCCTTCCTGCATAATGAAGCATACATCTTTCTGTCGCAGTAGGAAGCTGGGATGCATTTCATCCGGGTCATTGTAATCCTCAGTAAGCTCCCTGTTCGCATCTGCAGCTCTAGAAGCTTCCGTCTCTTCACCCCAGTTCGGGAACAGGCTCCTGCAGGGGTTACCTTCTTTGACCCACTTCTTAATCACCTCATCTCCTCTGAGAGCAACAATCTGTGAAGTTGCAATCAAGTCGAGCTGCGTATCCCCAA
Organism: Eurytemora carolleeae; assembly: GCF_000591075.1. Taxonomy (NCBI): domain Eukaryota; kingdom Metazoa; phylum Arthropoda; class Copepoda; order Calanoida; family Temoridae; genus Eurytemora; species Eurytemora carolleeae. The sequence goes on along the minus strand of NW_019397872.1, from coordinate 15,273 downwards.
GATAGCATGGCTTCTTATCTACTCTTGCCATTGCCGTGCTATTTAGCTTGGCACAGGACCCCCACTTGGGTAATAAGATCCTTCAGGCAGACAACACCTGAGGTTAGGATGCTCAGACCGGAAGTAGAGTGGTTGTAGTACAAGTAAAGTGAGGATAAGGGAAAACCTGTATATCCAATCAGATGTCTACGGGCCCTCTGTGACCAAGGCTCGCCAAGAGTTTAGCCTGGGCATATGTGGTGACGGGTTCCGGAATATATAGGGCTCAGAATGCCGTACTCCTGGGCTCTTTTTCCCTCCTCGGCTCCTTCTTGTTAATGATCAAATCCTATTCTTGAAGCTTATATGTTTCTCTTTTAGAAGTGAATCAAGCAAATATAAGCTTGGTCGTTTTAGACCATAATACTAATAATCACCGAAAGTTATGTTTTACTCTGCAGTAAATCCATACTTCGAATTTTAATACCGGCTAAAACCACTTCAATTTCAGCATCTAGATCGCTCCAAATATGCCATAAAAAGATCTTAAAACACAGACCCCCGCCCCCCCCCCCCCCCTCAACACACACACAAATCTGAAGGCCAATTAAATATTAAAGTTTTAAGTATAGTGTAACTTTACGGACATTTTTTGTTCTGAAATAAGAAGTTAAAATAGTTTTTTTGACCTAGATGAAACAACAGCTTAATTAGAAATTAGGATTTAGATATTTAGATATTGCCCCCCCCCCCCTGGCAAGGAATATAGTTTTTTTAATCTAGAAAAATACATTAACACCTTAATTGGGCTTATTACTTAAATTCCTTTGATGTAGTCTTTCAATAAATCATCACTTAAACACTTTAATAACATATAACACATTATGGTGCTAATGTGCTCCGACCCCAAATACGCACTCAAAATTATAAATTAATTGTAAGTATTATAAAAACGTTAATATAAACACAGTTGATCCAAGACTCTTTTGAGTGATAATGAGGTTTACAAATAGCTGTACAGTGTACTGTTAATGAGAGGTTTCTACCTGATTCATGAACTTGCCTCGTCACAACACAGTTGACCATATTCTGTACAGTACGTCACCCTAACCAGACTAACATACGACAGGGGTCAATTTTCTCGGCATAGTCCCCTCGGAGGGCTAACTAAGACAACTCCAATGGCGGGTTCAGACTTTTACAGTACCCGGCCTAATCCTAGGCCTATTTGACCGACCCCACTAGATTAGTTCACCACCGTGTGTGATGAGGGAGGGGATGCAGAGGCGCCATGATCCCTGCAAAAATGACCTCCGAGCCTCAGGATTTGCAGAATTACCTCCAGGCCCCACAAAACTGGTCTCCCAGCCTCTGTGACTTCACCAAGCCTCCCGCCATTCTGTCTCAACGCCCTGCATTTTGGCTCCAATAAAAAAATCTTTGGCTTTTATTTCCAACAAGAACCTTTTTTTTAAAAAATTCTCAAAATGATGAAATAGTTCAGAATGATATATTAACATTTTGTATTAAAAAGTGAATTTTAATTGAGATTAAAGGCTTGTATTTTGTTTTCTAAATTTCACAAATTCCTTAAATTGTGTAGAACTATTGCAGTTTTGTTTAAAGATAGAAAAATTTTATATTATTTTACAGAAAAACAACTCCAGAACAATTGAATGAATTAACATGTCAAAATTGTTGATTAAACGGTTCTTTAAACTATGACAGAGTCTACTATGAAGAAATATATTTTGATATTTGTTTGGTTAAGCCAATAAATTTAAACAAAAAATAAAAACAACAAGCGGAGACCAAAATGCGGGGCGTGGAGACAGAATAGCGGGAGGCTTGGTGACGTCACTGAGGCTGGGAGACCAGTTTTGCAGGGCCTCGAGGTAATTCTGCAAATTCTGAGGCTCGGAGGTCATTTTAGCGGGGATCATGCTGCCTCTGCACCCCCTCCCTCGTGTGATGTCTGTTTTTCCCGATCCAGCAGCCAAGCCTCCGGGGAGACGGTAGGATTATAGGATACTATTATCAATTACATATTAATGAATTAATTAATCAAATCATTAACTAGAAATTTTGTATTCTACTCAATGATCTTCTCATGATTCGTCAACCTTCTCATGATTATTTATAGAAAAAACTACTAACAATTTTTCTGATAATTTTTTTTAGTTTTTCATTGTGAACGATTAAAAAAATTTAAATTTTTTTTGATTTAAACCAAATAATCACCATCCCAAATTCTCCCAAACTGATCTCCCTTAATATATCGTTTATGTGTTAAGATCCAGCTTATATCATAGAGTTAAGTGTATCAAATATCAGGAATCATCCTCACACTCTAGCAGTTAAGGTTAAACTTTACATTCTTACATTCATTTTCTTTTAATTAATACATTTAAACTCATTATTATAAATACATTGGATAAATTTGAAAAATGTCATCTTTATAACTTTTCACTTTGTTATGTCACTGAGAATTCAATTGAAAACCAAATTTCAATCAAAATTCATAAATGATGATTTTTCTAAAAAGCTTTAACAAACAAGGAAACCCATCCCAATGAAAAGAAGTAAAAGATTTAATGCCATAATTAAAGTTTTTAAATTTTAAATGTGTATTTATCTTGTTTCTCATCTCATTCTCGTCCTAATTTACTTGTTTCTCATCTCATTCTTGTCCTAATTTATTTGTTTCTCTTTTCATTCTCGTCCTAATTTACTTGTTTCTCATCGCATTCTCGTCCTAATTTACTTGTTTCTCATCTCTAATTTACTTGTTTCTCCTCTCATTCCCATCCTAATTTACTTGTTTCTCTTCTCATTCTCGTCCTAATTTACTTGTTTCTCATCTCATTCTTGTCCTAATTTACTTGTTTCTCATCTCATTCTCATCCTAATTTACTTGTTTCTCCTCTCATTCCGATCCTAATTTACTTGTTTCTCTTTTCATTCTCGTCCTAATTTACTTGTTTCTTGTCGCATTCTCGTCCTAATTTACTTGTTTCTCCTCTCATTCCCATCCTAATTTACTTGTTTCTCTTCTCATTCTCGTCCTAATTTACTTGTTTCTCTTATCATTCTCGTCCTTATTTAATTGTTTCTTATCTCAGTCCCATCCTAATTTACTTGTTTCTCTTTTCATTCTCGTCCTAATCTACTTGTTTCTCCTCTCATTCCCATCCTAATTTACTTGTTACTCTTATCATTCTCGTCCTAATTTAATTGTTTCTTATCTCAGTCCCATCCTAATTTACTTGTTTCTCTTTTCATTTTCGTCCTAATTTACTTGTTTCTCCTCTTATTCCCATCCTAATTTCCTTGCTTCTCTTCTCATTCCCATCCTAATTTCCTTGTTTCTCCTCTCGGTTTCATCTTGCTGAAGAAGTTTAAACGAACAATGACAATAAATGACAAATTTAATTTTGATATGTGTTTTTTTTTCAAAAATGGTATTATTTTTCTTTTAATTTATGGTTTACCTGAAGTTCAATGTAAAGGAATTGAGTCTTTGTAACAAACTATGTTTTTTTAATTCCTATATCTTTGCAGTCCAATGTTATAGACATTTGACATTTCAAACTATGACTTCTGTTAGGTCAAATAATATAAGTTTGAAATATCAAAGGTTTACGACATAGGGTTCAAAAGATATAGGGATTAGAAAATCAGAATTTGTGGCAAGGAGTCAATTCCTTTAATTCAAACGTGTTGCAATGCTACGAGGGAGTATTGTTAGTAAGCGTACACTGTCTCTACTAGAAGAATCATCTCTATTGTCTCTGGTATTAACAATCTCTATTATCTCTGGTACGAACCATCTCTATCTTCTCTGGTATGAACCATCTGCACTATCTCTACTAGAAGAATCATCTCTATTGTCTTTGGTATGAACCATCTCTATTATCTCTGGTACGAACCATCTTTATTGTCTCTTATAGGAACTATATCTATTGTCTTTGGTATGAACCATCTCTATTATCTCTGGTATTAATCATCTCCAGTATCTCTGGTATGAACCATGCACTGAAGAGCTTGGTTGTCAAGTGTTCTCCGGGATGAAAAGTAAATAACTATTCCTCTAACATCATGTACACAAACACTGATCTATCAATGATAATGGAACTAAGAGGACATCGGCGGGACATAAATTAATGTTTACTTTACAGTATTTAACATTGTTCAAGGGACTGTAGAACTAATTTTAAGTAAATCTACATTGATGAAGTAGCAGGTTTGATTCACATCGAAACCTTTAAAAGTTAAAACCACCTTCTAATCAGAAATTTTCTTGTTTTCTTATTTTGAAAATTGTTAATTTACTATTTTAATTTATTGTCTCAATAATACATTTTTATTTTTATTTGGATATCTCGTATATTCTCGATCAGACATGGGGAAAGACATAGATAAAGAGGATAAGAGCACAAAATTTCAATTTACTTAAATTTGACATATGCTATATATGAAACAATACACTTAATATCCTAAGTAATAGCTTGTTGATAGCTAGGCGTGTGTCCCTGTGTGACACTATACAAGTAGAGATGGGCATCTACTAATTAGAGATGGGCATTTACTTTACAAGTAGATATGGGCATCTACTCAATTGTGTCCCTGTGTGGCACTTATATCTGAAGTAATAGCTTGTTGATAGCTACGCTTGTGTCCCTGTGAGGCACTATACAAGTAGAGATGGGCATCTACTTTTTAAATATTGATGGGCATTTACTTTACAAGTAGAGATGGGCATCTACTCAAGTGTGTCCCTGTGTGGCACTTATATCTGAAGTAATAGCTTGTTGATAGCTACGCTTGTGTCCCTGTGTGGCACTATACAAGTAGAGATGGGCATCTACTTTTTAAATATAGATGGACATTTACTTTACAAGTAGAGATGGGCATCTACTCAATTGTGTCCCTGTGTGGCAATATACAAGTAGAGATGGGCATCTACTTTTTAAATATAGATGGGCATTTACTTCCCAAGTAGAGATGGGCATCTACTCAATTGTGTCCCTGTTTGGCACTTAGAACTCAAGTAATAGCTTGTTGATAGCTACGCCTGTGTCCCTGTGTGGCACTTAGATAGCTAAACTCTGCTTGTGTCCCCGTGTGGCATTGAGAGCCTGAGTAATAGCTATACAAGTAGAGATGGGCATCTACTATACAAGTAGTGATGGTCTTTCTTAAACGTAAATAAACATCTGCTGTTTTTAGCCATATGAAGTTGAGTTCACATTTTGATACAAACTAACCATATGACCTTAAAATCCATTTAATTTGCAATTATCAACATTAGGAAACCCCTTAGTCTGGTATTTGGATGTCTGTAAAACTCTAAATAATATTCTTTTGCTTTATTTCATCAATTTAAATGTCAACTTAAAAATTCCAATAGTTTAGAACATTTTATTTAATTGAAATGTTTAGGATTGGTCTCAACTGAGAGGCAGATATTCAAGTCCTGTTGGTCCTCGACATAGCATCAATATTGTATTGTATTGTATTAGTAATGTTTACAAAATTCTTTTTAACCTAACTGACCATACTTGATATACAATTTGTGTTTCAGATGCAAGATGGATGCTTTCCTAAATTTTCAGCAATTAATTCAAAAAATTCTTAATCATATTAATCTCAATGTGAGTCATGATTAAAATCATATATTTTCTAATTCTGTTTCTGAAATTGATGAATTAATTTTATTTCTTTATTTATAGTGTCCTAAAGCTGAAAGAAATGAAACATTGGCAGGGAACACATCATTCCGCACCATCCACATGCATGGTACACTTAGCTTTTTACAACAACAACTCGTTACAACAGGAACTGTTGATATAAACAACTCTCCATTCAAGAATTTTGAAGAAAATGTTAACAAACTCTTTTCCTTGTTAACTCATCATAGAAAATTATACCCAAAGTGTAATATGGTTGAAGAGGAATGGAATAAACTTGTTGATGATGCTTTGGAACAGTTCAACCTAATACCTGATGTCATTCAAAATCCTTTACATCAACCTGTTAATTCAAGATCAACTCCAGCAAGGACTCCAACAAGACTCCAATTAACTCGAAGACAACTCATCTTTGTAAGTATAACAGAGTATTTAACTAATAAGATTGAATGGTTAATTTGCTGGATGATTATACTGTATGTTTGGTTAATTTAGGTTAAGTTGAATTATTCTAGGTCTGATTACGTTGTTGTTTACTTGATTTTTAAATAAATTTTTAAGGAAACCCCTGTACCTGAATGTCTGAAACGAAAAGTTCTTGATTCTTCTGATTCTGATGAATTCCCGCAGGTTAGATTAAATTTGAATGCAAACAGATGATTCTAAGATGGTGTTAAAGTTTGATTTGGTTATAGCTCAGTACTATATATAGCAACATTAAAATAGATTAAATTTGATTATTATAGTTTTAGTTTGGTTAATATTGCCTTTTTTAAATTTGTTTTCTTGTCAGTATGAACCAAAAGAGACGGTTAAGACAGAAGAGACGGTTGATCAAAATCGTGAGGAGTCCTCTGACTCCTCTATACCCTCTGAAAAAGAAGATGAAGACAGTTACAGAAGACGAAACTTCTCAATTCTCAGACAGCAACTATTCGCAACAGACAGCGAATCAGACAGAGCTTCTGGACGTCGGAAAGTTGTTGTTACCAGATTTATGAAGAATCCCAAATTGTCTCATAAAACCTGTTTGTTGTGTGGATTTTCGTTTACAGAGAAAAAGAGTCTGTACAGGCATTACCGTCAACAAAAGCCATGCCAAGAGAGAGTAACGGAAAAGACTAAGAAATTCAAGATTCTTAGATCTACCACTAAGGAGAATACAGGTAACTTAAAATTTAAATCAAAACTTTGAGTGATGATCTGAAATGTTAATAGATTGATTCATGAACTGTTTGATTGTTTGATTGGTTGCATATTTGATCAATGGATTGACTGATAAGATTATTTATCATTAGAAGATCTGGAAAGGCAACTGGAAATTGATCTAATGGAAGCCGGACCTTCCAATGCAACAGTCTTACGTAGAGGTAACTTGAACTTAAAATTATTTCTTTGATTGAAAAATTCTGAAATGTTAATAGATTGATTCAAGAACTGTTTGATTGTTTGATTGGTTGCATACTTGATCAATGGATTGACTGATAAGATTATTTATCATTAGAAGATCCGGAAAGGCAACTGGAAATTGATCTAATGGAAGCTGGACCTTCCAATGCTCCAGTGCCATGTAGAGGTGACTTGAACTTAAAATTAATTCTTTGATAAATGGTCTGAAATATTAATAGATTGATTCATAGATCTGTTTGATTGTTTGGTTTGTTGCATACTAAATCAATGGATTGACTGAATTTATCATTAGGAGAACCTGAAAAACAAATTACACGCAATGTACCTGCTTTCATAAAGTATTCTAAGAAATCTGCTTCTATGCTACAGTCTTTGAAATCAAAGTCTCAAGAGCAACCTAGAGGTAACTTGAAATTAAATTAATTCTCAGTACTTTATATAGAAACATTAAATTAGATTAAATTGATTTTTATTGATTGCATACTTGATCACTGATTACTGAAAAGATAATTTATTATTAGGAGAACCTGAAAAACAGCCGAAATCTTCTATCAATTCCAGTTTTCAAGTACCAAACTTCATTAAACAACATATCCAGAACTGGAAATTTGGAGAAGATCTCCATGAACAAGTTAGAAACATTGTATTCTCCAAGGATGTGGATAAGTTGTTCCATGTAAAGTCAGAACTTTTAGAAACCCTAGAGGATGTAGATATTGACAATCAAATTGGCGATATTTCTCCAGAGTTTCTTAATCGGTTGAATGAAGCAGTTGGTACCGCATTAACTTTAGATGCATCAGATCCTAGAATGAAGCTCTCTCTTAAAGAATTCCAGGAAATCAATTATGAATCCCCAATACTCCCTAGAGGAAGAATTGGTCCCAGAGATGACTACTTATTCACTTGGTATCTTAAACCAAGAATTCAAGGACAGGGAAAACGGAAATCAGAGAAAACAGTACTGCAGTATGCCACGTATCTTTTTGGGAAGAGTGAAGAGAATCTTTATAAACATTTGGAAGGGAAGAATATCCTCCTTGAAGATGCTCTTTTCCCTAAAGCTTCATGTGTAAGGATGGAAGTTGAAGCTTGGGCAACCACAGAAAATCCTAGCACTTCAAGTAAGTTCTTTTTTTTCCTAAATTCAATTACAGACAGCTTGGCAATAATCAAATCACAACAATTTGCTTCTTAACTCAAAAAAAAACAAATTTTTTGTTTAGTTGCAAGGAATTCTGCTCTGGTTTCCTTTTATGACTATCTATGGGAAAAGTCATCTGTTTACCATATTGAAACTGAAGACATCTAGCTCGCAGCAGCATTTCAAGAGTTTCAGAGATATACCATGTTATGCCGTAACAATTTTTCAAACAGTCTTCTTGATCTGAAACCTGCGGCTAAGATATCTGCAAAAGTTGCTCAAGAACTTAGTGAACAGTTTAATCCTGATCGGTATGAGCAGGTAGAGAAGCAGATTAAAGATTTCTTCGACGGTCCAAAATTCCTCTCCATCATGGAAGAAATTGATGAAATCGAGGAAAAGAAATTGCATCTGAATATGGAACAATATAACTGACTTAATATTCAACTGGCATTCCTAACTGTTCTTCAGAATGGCCAGCGTGCCGAATTGGCAAATATCATGAAGAGACAGGATTTGTACACCCAGGCCCGACACAGTGAACTGCCAGGAATGTGGACATTTCAACTGAACAAGTAAGTAAAATTCTTTTAAAACTTATCCAAGACTTTGCAGTTAGCACCAAGTATCTGATCAGAAGAGTCAATTTGATAAAAATAAAAACGTTGATGAGAAACAAAATCATTTGATACTTATAATTGAATATCATTAGGATTCTCAACAGTTGAAGAAGGCAAGACAAAAGCAACACTTTTTCTCATGCTTTCGAGCAAGTTCACTACTGCTCTAAACAAATGGAGCAGGATGTCGGCGGTATATCTAAACTCAATTACCAACCTGAAGATAGACAAGACTTCGCAACTATTCCTAAGGGATGATGGAAACCCACTCCAGATGAATAACATATACAACCTTCAGGCTTTCAAGGTAACACTGGTTTAGGATATTAAACTGATTTTATAATGTTATTAATTCAATCAATAATGTTTATTTCTTTAGGACCTGGGATTTAGCAAAGATCTCAGATTAAAAGATTCACGGAAGATTCAGAGTACAGCACTGGACAAAGCACTACCAGCTAATGACAAGGATCTTCACAAGGTTGTACATGCCCACTCAGCAGATACCGTAAGTCAGAGCTACATCTTAAACCAAACTGCAAGATTTGAGAAAGGTACTGCTAATATGCATGGTAGCTCAGCTCCAGTAGTGGATGACTCAGTAGAAGCTCAAGTAGAATTGGAAGCAAATCAGAGACTTCTAAGAAAACACATGCAAGAAGTCCAGGAGAACAAATCTAAACTGTCCATGTCAAATAGAGAGGGAAACCCACGTCAAAGAATTAGTAGTACACTCCGCAATTCCATCTTATATGGAATATTGGAAATGAAAGATGCTGTTTTTACCAAGCGAATGCTGAGCAGTGTCCCTAGGAACCTTTGTGGAAGGTACAGACATACTAGAAACTGGGACCAATTTATTCTAGGATTTCTAGAATCTCAGCAATCTCTCAATGACCTGGCTGTAAAAGAGGTCAAATATCATCCTACTATCAACGGTTTTTGTAATAAAATCTTTTCTTCACTAAGAGCCTGGAATAGAACCAGGATTTACAACACTCCTACAGGTCTTGTTTCATTCCTAGATATTACTCTTCAACCTAAGAATTCATCAGAAACTACAATGAAGAACCATGCAGAAGATGAAACAGATGAAGAAGTGATCGAAATTGATATTACTGTTTAGAACAGATAATGGGAATCAAATAGATATTATTGAAGTTTTGAATAGATAAAGGAAATCAGAAGGATAATATTAAAGATTAGAACAGATAATGGGAATCAAATGGATATTATTGAAGTTTTGAATAGATAAAGGAAATCAGAAGGATAATATTAAAGATTAGAACAGATAATGGGAATCAAATGGATAATATTGAAGTTTAGAACTGTTGAGCGACGCCGAAGCTTTGCCCTTAACAGATCAATTCAAAATTACCTAGAGACGATTTTGCAAGGCCAGGTGTAACCCCTGTGTCTTTCCGTCATTGTCTCTCTGGAACAGCACAGGTTTAGTAGTTCAATCTGCAGAGATAAAAAAGGCTATTAAGACTCCAGAAAAAAAATAAGTTGAATAAAGCAATATATATATACAAAAACCATTGGCGGAAAAGAGTCATTCTTCTATATGAATAAAATCAGAAATAAACATCAAATCACTCTTTTTAAGATCATAAATAATCGACTAAAATAATATCCTCAAATCGTACTAGTACTTAAACTGCTGTATTTACAAAAGGTAACCCCTAATATTGTACTAACCTCAATGTGTCTTGCAAAATCTCTAGGATATTAAAAACCAGTCATAAAACTATTAAATTCTGAAAATACGACACTTTTTCAATAACTAGTGGTTTTTCTTTGCACATGCAAAAAACAATATACAAAACTATGTATATGCTTTCAATTAGAGAGATCTCCCAACACTAAGGAAAGTACAAAAACCAGGAGGCTGCCTATGCAGACTAAGCAAAACCGGTTATCAGTTTTCTGTGCAGCATATACTGTCACATCTACTGATCATGCGTCAGGGGCGCGAAACAAGAACAGATAATGTGAATCAAATGGATAATATTGAAGTTTTGAATAGATAAAGGAAATCAGAAGGATAATATTAAAGATTAGAACAGATAAAGGGAATCAAAAGGATAATATTGAAGTTTTGAACAGATAAAGATAATGAAAAGTATAAAATTGAAGATTTGAACAGATAAAGGGAATATTGAAGTTTAGAACAGATAACAGGAATCGAAAGGATAATATTGAAGTTTTGAACAGATAAAGGGAATCAAAGGATAATATTGAAGTTTAGAGCAGATAAAGGGAATCAAAAGGATAATATTGAAGTTTAGAGCAGATAAAGGGAATCAAAGGGATAATATTGAAGTTTAGAACAGATAACGGGAATCAAAAGGATAATATTGAAGTTTTGAACAGATACAGGGAATCAAAGGATAATATTGAAGTTTAGAACAGATAAAGGGAATCAAAGGATAATATTGAAGTTTAGAACAGATAACGGGAATCGAAAGGATAATATTGAAGTTTTGAACAGATAAAGGGAATCAAAGGATAAAGTTTAGAGCAGATAAAGGGAATCAAAGGGATAATATTGAAGTTTAGAAAGATAACGGGAATCAAAAGGATAATATTGAAGTTTTGAACAGATAAAGGGAATCAAAATGATAATAGTGAAGTTTAAAACAGATAATGGGAATAAAAATGACAATCTTAAAGTTTTGAACGGATATAACGGGAATGAAAAAGATAATATATTGAAGTTTTGAACAGATAACGAGAATAAAAAGAATAATGTTGAAGTTTAGAACAAATAACGGGAATGAAAATGTCAATTTTGAAGTTTTGAACAGATAATGGGAATGAAAGGATAGTATTGAAGTTTTGAACAGATTACGGGAACGAAAATACCAATATTGAAATTTTGAACAGATAATGGGAATCAAAAGGATAATATTGAAGTTTTGAACAGATAACGGGAATGAAAGGATAATATTGAAGAATGGATATAGTGGGCAAAGTAAAAGTTTGTTTTGTTATTTACATATGTGGGAAGTAAGGGGACATAACTGCATTGATTTCTCTGAAAGAGGCGAGTGTACGGAGGGGGTAATACAACTATACAATAATTCAGAGGATGGTTCTGTTTGGGAGAAGTGTGTTGGGAAAAACGGTAGAGGGCTGTGAAGTCAAGAAAAAGTGGAATTGAAATGAGTTTGGTCGGAACATAAGTCCCCGGGAAATTAGAATTTAAGACGCGGAAACTAATAAAAGTGTTCACACATGGAATATACTATACTGCTCCAGATAATTTTGCTATAAAATAAACATGGAGAATGTTTACAACTTTATTAACAGGGAAGAAAAAGTTAGAATAGGAATCGGGATAAGAAGTGCTTTTAAAGTAAATAAATAAATATTATTAGTCCGGGAACTTCTTAACTGAGGGAAACGGCCAAATTTATCAGACATTGCTGGTGTGACTTTGTGACCTCATAGCTCCTCAAGTTTTGATTTTACGAACAAGAATGATACAGGAATATTTTTCCGTTTTTACATTAGAAATTCAAAATATTTTTCTTCTTCTCAATAATTCTTGAAAAAGAGGAGTTATGAATATAAATATTTAAGAATTCAATTCTACATTCTACTTTCTACATTCTACTTTAGCTTAACATTTGATGTTGATTCTAAATCTAGAATTAATGTGTATTGTAGTCTACTGATTTGTTAGAATGTTGCATAAAATGCATAAAAAATGCATAAAATTAGAATGTTTTAAAAAGTGAATATTTGCAAATTATCTTTTTTTCATCTCAAAGTCTGAGTTCGTTTCCCTTTTGTCCATTTGACAGCCCAATTTTTTTTTTAAATAATCTTTTTTGTTTGTTTTTTTCTTTTGGTTTTTAACAATTTTTTTTATTGATTTTGATAGTTATTACATCGTTAGAACTGACGAGGGTCAACCCAGACCATAATAAATTTTCAATAAATGTGGAACTAACATCTACTTTTTTAAACTCTACAGAGGTTTGATCCATAACCATCACCGAATTTTAAATCTAAATGAATCTAAGAATAGAGGATAGATGAGCTCAGACTGCAGATGCAAGCTTGCAGACTTGTAACAAATGATTTGATTTAGCATACGCTGCAGACTGCAGAGGGTCAGAATAGATGAATAATAGATTGAAGGGTTGAGCGCAGTTAAATAGATTAATGATTATGATGGATGGGTCCTTTAGATCCCAATAATAGTAGAATGCTAGCTTCAATGTCTTAGATTTAAGGATATATAATTAAAGGGCAGAATTACAGGGTTACCCACAAAAGATTAATAGAAAGAGGTTACCATTGGAAAGGTGTTACCATAGTTAAAGGGTAACCATGAATTTAAAAAGGTTACCATAGAAAAAGGGTTACCTTGATTGGAAAAGGGGTTATCATGGATAAAGGGTTATTTTAAATGTAAAGGGTTACCATGAATGGAAAGAGGTCACCATGGATAAAGAGTTACCATGAATGTAAAGGGTTACCATGGATATAAAGGGGTTACCATGGATAAAGGGTAACCATGGAAAAAGGGTTACCATGGATAAAGGGTAACCATGGAAAAAGGGTTACAATGGATAAAGGGTTACCATTGATAAATGGTTACCATGCATGTAAAGGAGTTACCATGGATAGAGGGTTACCATGAATGTAAAGAGGTTACCATGGATACAGGGTTACAAACCAACCAACCTAGCAGATGCAATTGGATTTAAATTCAAAGAAGATTATTCTAAATAGTCTCCTAGGAAGAAGGAACAATGCGAGAGGTATATAGTGAGAGTTAGGGATAATAAAATGGGTCGAGGAGAGGGGGCCGGGGGTATGCAGAAGCGAGGGAAGGGGAGGGGATCATAATGCAAAAATCAAAATGGGAGAAAAAGAAAAAGGGATCTAAGGGAGGGGAAGGGGATTATTCAATTGAACACCCACTCAAATATCAAATTAAGACATTTCGATTGCTAAAAATATACTAGAATATAAAGGCTCTAAGCCACATTTTCGGCGTATTTTTGACACTAACACCACGCAGTATACATTTATATGGAGAACTGAGATATTATATCTATTTTAAGTCTGATATAAACAAATTGAAATTGTATAGATTACATATAAAGGCTGAGAATTTAAATATTGCAAATGGCAATGCATTAAATAATGACAAAAGTAACAAAAAGTCTAAATTCTGAATTTATTATTCATTTACCAAAAAATTTAGCCAAAATACGTTTATGTAAAACTTTAAGCAATGTTGCTCTTATTTCTAAACTGGAATTTTTTAAATATTATGAATTGTCTTCCTATATATTACTTTGACTTCATTTTTTTACCTTTTTAACTGTTCTGACGTATTTATAACAATGTAAACAATTTAATACAATAATACAACTATACAATCCTTTCTACCCATCCTTCCCAATATTATATCCTTCCCCTTCCCCCTTTCTACCCATCCTTCCCAATATTATATCCTTTCCCCTTCCCCCTTTCTACCCATCCTTCCCAGTATTATATCCTTCCCCTTCCCCCTTTCTACCCATCCTTCCCAATATTATATCCTTTCCCCTTCCCCTTTCTACCCATCCTTCCCAATATTATATTCTTCCCCCTTCCCCCTTTCTACCCATCCTTCCCAATATTATATCCTTCCCCTTCCCCTTTCTACCCATCCTTCCCAATATTATATCCTTCCCCCTTCCCCCTTTCTACCCTTCCCCTTTCTACCCATCCGTCCCAATATTATATACTTCCCCCCGGTACATATGAAGTTTAAATTCCCCATATTTTCCCCTAACCAATCCAACCATCCTAGCTTCATCCTAATCTAAAAAGTTTTATTTATCATCTTTAAAACTTTGCGTTTGTTAACCCTGAAAAGTATGAATACAAAAAATCTATAAAGAAGAAAAATTATCAGAAATCAAAAATCAAAAAAAATATGTTGTAAAAACTGGGTTTATGTAATTTTTAAGCTTTTGTTGAGAACTTTAGTTTTCCTTTAATGTATAATGTTAAGAGAAAAATTGTATTTTTACAAACATAAAGTGTCCAAACTGGTAAAAAAAGGTTTTACTCTCACAGGTAGAACAACTCGGATTTGGAAATTAATTTCTGTATATTTTATATCCTTTTCAGTCCAACAGAAAATGACCAAAATTATTACAAATTAAAAATGAAGATAATGTAACAAATAACTTTCTAGAAATTTATAAAAAGGTAAGCAAATTAGGGGATGTGTTTTTTTTTGCAGAGTTTTGAGTTTGTGGGGGAGGGGGCAATGTATGTTTATTTTTTAAAAAACACATTGCAATTTTTACAAATTACATAATATAATACCTTCTGTGGAAATTTTTTTTGGAATGGTTGTAAATATAATCGTATGGAAATTTTCATTATGAAAATATCAAAAGCGTAATTTTCA
>NW_019397871.1:43681-46060 GCF_000591075.1 Eurytemora carolleeae | reverse complement strand
ACCTGAGGGTCTCCAGTGCATGCAATGCTCGTTGTACGAATTAATCGGTCTTTCAAGTTAATTTTCTGTACACCCATTGTTATTCTTTGATTCTAAAATTGTTCTTGATGTTAAAAAGACTGATGATGTAAACCTTGGATATTTCAAACTTAGATTATTTGATTTAAAAGAATCTATAGATAAAAAAATCTAAGATCTAAAACGACATTTGGCTGCAAAGATATAGAGATTAGAAAAATAGAGTTTGTGAGAAAGACTCAAACCTTCCCTTGGATTATATGATTTGCCATGCACAGAATTTGGCGAGTCGATCATTTCAGCTGGTCGACCTTTATTGGATACAAACAAACGACCAGCAGACAGACTACTGTACTGTAACCTTAAAAGAGAGTGACCGGCAATGTATATTGTATGGTAGTTGAACTGAGATTGCAGTATTATTGCAAGAAAGCAAATTCAATCTTTAAAAATCAAAATAGATTGTCCATTTTGAAGGAATGATTTTGAGAATCTGTTTTATCTAAATTATCTAATGACGACCACAAAAAAATGTTACAGAAAAGTAAACTAGTTAGTTGTTTAGGAACAGGTTGAGAAAATTGAAACTAACTCTTATCATCAAAATAAGAAATCCTAATCATGTATTGGTTTCTGAAATGTCTCAATGTTCAAAACCATTCTCTGGAGATTTCCTGGAATTTTTAATGAAAAGACGAAATTTGAAGAATTTGAAGAAATCTGCCACCAAATTCAGAAAGAATAAGAAAATCAATATAAGGTAAAAACGAAACAATTGATTCATAACATTGATTTATTGACAAATTTCTAATGAGAAATATATGTTCCTGAACATTTGATTAGTTTTACGTAGAAATTTTGTTACATTTTTTGAATAATTTTTAAAAAGCCAATTCTAAAAAGTATCCCTCCAAAATGGAAAATCAATGAGGATTTTAAATATTGAATTTGCGCTGAAGCGTAATTTCAAGAGACCTGCCGACAATGCCAGACTTACTACATGATCGTTGAAAGCTTATTCTGGCCCAGCATAAATTGTATAATTATGTTTTGTTTTTTACTGTAATTTGCTTTTGTGGTTATATAGCGTATGTGACTTCGACTTGCATATTTTTTGTTGAGAGAAGCACATGAAGAATCTCCCAGAAATAAAGTGTACTATTCGACGGTATCTTCCACATTTTGGATCAGATTAAGTATGATCACATTCACACAACACTTTTAAGGGTTGTAGGGTCAATCCTAGTATACGATTCTTGGACCCCCTTACCCGTACCATGATCCCCTTTTCTTTACAATTTTATATATGGATCTCGTTTGAACACATGGATATAGTTAGTCATGTGGCCGCAGCGCCCGGCCCCCTAGCCTGTCCTAGCCGTAGCGCTCGGCCATGATATTATCTTAACCTAACCTAACCTTAAATAATAGAAAACTAACCTTAAATAATAGAAAATAAATAATAAAAATTTTGCGAAATTAGAGTTCATGTACAAAATTGCTATGAGGGGCCGAGGGTGGCGTCCAAAAATCGCATACCGATGAACACAAACTTATTACATTATTTTCTAAAAAATAAATTAAGGAAGTTTTTTACACCTTCAATAGTTTTTGAATCGTTAGTGGAAGTATTCCGCATAAGACAGAGAAGATACCCATGAGCAGATAACATACCCCCCCCCCTTACCCTTACAATTTAATAATTATTTTCAATTATTTAGAGCTGCAGTAAAAGAAAGTGATCGATCTGCAATTATTTTAGAATATTTTTTTTATTTGAAAATAACCAAGTCCACATTAAAAGCTAGTACGACATTGTTACTTGAATATAAAAGACGACCAAATTGCAATTCTGCATAGGGCTTTAAAAATTCAAATATTTCTATAAACTTGGTGGGAAAACATATTTTTAGTCATCAAATAAAAAATTACTTAGTTTTAATTAAAATAAGAGGAAACGATGGGCAAAAAGGTTTACAAGGGCTGTGGTATCTGTGAAGAGTAAAGATGTGTTTTTTTAATATAATATCCTTGTCAGCAGGATGATGTATATCATCATGTGTATACACTTAGAATCTTATCTTAATTATGAAGATCCCTGTGGATTCATATTTTGGGACTATTGAGGAAGTGATCTCACATTTTTACGAATGGGTTTCAGCTAGGACAATTATTAGTTTCATTAGTTTTTAGAATTTCATTTTATTAATAATGATAACACTTATAAGAACAATCTATATATAAATTTGGCTTGTCTTGGTGTTTGTCTGTTTGTTTGTTTGTTTGTATCCAATAAACGTCAAAACGGCTGAACCGATCGGGCCCAAATTTTTTGTGGGACATCTAGGGACCCCAGGGAAG
>NW_019397871.1:0-43540 GCF_000591075.1 Eurytemora carolleeae | reverse complement strand
ACAGACAAACATATTAAAAAAGGGGGGAGATTCATGGGGAAAGAATGGTACATTCGTTCAAAATATAATTAATATAAAATAAGACAAAACCTATTTAAAATAAAAGTATATTAAAATAGACGTTTATTTATCAGCTAGTTACTTTAAAACAGAAAAGTAATTGTATGAAATCGACACTACATACTAAGGCCAGCAAAGTTATGCATTTATATATATCAGATAATCATTTCAGTTATAGTTGAAACTTTTTCGCTTATCCCAGTAGGGTATATTACAGCTAGATGCTTACATCAGCTTAGAACTTAACATCACTTTTGCCAGCAAGATAAATGACAGATCGGGTCTTATGTCTGCAAGGTATATAACAGCAATGTGCTTTTATCAGCTTAGAACTTTTGCATCACTTTTGCCAGCAAGATAAATGACAGATCGGGTCTTATGTCTGCAAGGTATATGACAGCAATGTGCTTTTATCAGCTTAGAACTTTTGCATCACTTTTGCCAGCAAGATAAATGACAGATCGGGTCTTATGTCTGCAAGGTCAGCTATGAATACTAGCTAGGTTAACAGCAAGATATATATAAAGCTAGGTATTTGTATAAGGTATTTAACAGCTAGCTATTTATTCAGCTAGGATTATCATCAGCAACGTATATAACAACTAAGAATTAATATAGACTAGAAATATGTATAATTATATAACAATTGGCATTTATGTTATGTAGGTATTTAAATGAGATAGGGTATATAACAGATAGGTATACATATCAGCTAGGTTGTGGTATTTAAATGAGGTAGGTATTTATCAGCTAGGTATACGTATCAGCTAGGTTGTGGTATTTAAATGAGGTAGGTATTGTACCAGATAGATATACGTGTCAGCTAGGTTGTGGTATTTATATGAGGTAGGTATTGTACCAGATATGTATGCATATCAGCTAGGTTGTGGTATTTAAATGAGGTAGGTATTGTACCAGATAGGTATACACATATAGACTAGGTTGTGGTATTTAAGTGAGGTAGGTATTATACCAGATAGGTATACACATATAGACTAGGTTGTGAGATCAGCTAAGTATTTGGTTGAGCTCTGTATCAGCTGAGCAGTGTCTAGAATAGCCTCCTGGACTGCTAAACTGGCAGTGCTGAGCAGTCCTAAAACAGCTGTTAGTATAGCTGTTTTATCCAGCTGTTATGCTGTCACAGCCACAGCTTGTACAAATGGCCTCTGAGTTTTAAAACACTAATTTAACTGATTTTACAGCACTAACACGAGCAGAAGCGAGTATATTCCTAACTCTGATTTGTTGTTGAATTAATATAAACTTACTGTACTAAATAGAGTTGTCATCTGCGGTAGTGTGACCAAGGTTTAAGGTTTGTGTAGTGTAGGGTCCACTACCCTCACATACNCTGGGACACTCTAGGTGTAGTTTGTATCCAACACAGATATCAGAAAGTATATTAACCCTGCTAACCTGGGACACTCTAGGTGTAGTTTGTATCCAACACAGATATCAGATCTCCTCTACATTTTTTAATACAAATATCAAAAGCCAATAAAATCTGCTTATCATTTTATTTTTAAGAAATAAATATACCCTTTAAGCGAGGAGGGTATGTGGATATGGAAAATTCCGAAAACTTTTTCAGCCAGGTTATTTAAAGTATCTTTTCACACGACACTTACTTTTAATTAATTTCTATCCTTCTCTCAAAAAAGTCGAATCATCTAAAAAATCGTGAAAATGCCCCCTCCCCCATTTCTCTCGACCTCCCCCCCTCTACCTCCTTCCTCCGGACTGAAATCAAACCGGTCTTTTCGCCTCGGTCTAACAAACACTTTAAATCTCATAATAATTGTAACAAAAATAAATCAACCTTTAAAAATTTAATCTTTTAAGCGTCATTAGATAAGATTTAATTTTTTAATTAAAATATTATTATTTTCACTCAATATCTAATAATTTATCAAAGAATAAATTTCATAAAAAATATCATTTCACAGATTTGCACGCGCGATACTAAAATTAATTTCATAAATGTTTGAGTGTAGGATTTGAGTTCAATGATGAGAAAAAATGACACTAAAATTAAGTTGCGGTAGTAATCCAACTCAAGCGGTCATTCTGGGGTCAGGTTCCAGTAAGCCGGTNAGGTTGGGGGGGATATAGTAGTACATATACAGACAACTGAATAATACAACTAGCGTAGCAACAGATGAAAACAGACAAACATATTAAAAAAGATTAGAATGATATTCTCTACTAGGACAGAATAGTTTATATTTTTTACAGAGGAAAAGATAGAAAAAGAAGAAAATTTTATGGCCACATAAAGTATTCGAAACTACTGTGCAAGATCCCATTTCAAATTCAGGCTATAAAAATACAATGATATATAAAGCTTTATATTTTATAATGCATTTCCAGAAATCCTTTTTCTTTGATTTTCTATACGACAATCAAACCAATACACAACCAGAAGAAAATGATAAGTAGTAAAAATTAATAATCTTTATACAAAAATATTTAATTTAACCGTTTATATAAAGTATATTTACCGAATGAGATTCTCTAATGCGCCGAGGTCTCCTGTCCGCGCGCTCCCTCGCGCGTAACCTCAAACTGATCATCAACTTTTTATTGTATTTTCTGAAAATATAACTTAGTCAATTAAAAAAAGGTATGAATGATCAAAGTTAATGATGAAAGCTTATTTTTTAGTCCCGCATTTTCGTTTTTTAATCATTGCGCAATTTAATTCTAATATTTACGCGTGAAAATCAAATAGAAATGAAGAAATTTGCAATGTTTCAGTCAAGCATTGCTACATAGCCAGGCTTTATCAAGTGCGAATTTCACTGAATCATTCATTCTAGGAAACTTGCAAAGGACGGAAGAGACGGGGTGGGGGGTTGCAATTGTTATGAAAATTGAAAATTTGTCTGTATTAGGCAACCTCCTTATTACATAATCACAAATATTGATATTTAGTTCAAAATCACCATCGACAGATAAGTGATTGATCATTGATCGCTTATCAATTCAATGCCCCATTCACTCAGTAAGTTGAGAACTAAATCAAGATCCACCGAAGGTTAAACGAGCCACGTGATCAGTTTTCCTAAATAAAAAATAATTCAAAATTTATTTTTTTTTAAATGGGGTACCTTATATCCCCAATTTCCTTACACAATACACAATCTAGTTCAAAATCTGAACATCATGTTGTTTTAGTAAAACCAATTTTTCGCGTCATTTTGCTATTAGAGGTCAATCTGCTTTAACAGGTCAGGGTTCTGAAGTAAATTTCCTCTTAGATTATACGTTTGTGAGGTCACTTTGCAATTGGAGATCAAGGTCAGAAAGTCACTTTTCTATTAAAAGTCAGGGTCAGGAGGACACTTTGCTATTAGAGGTCATAGTTATGAGGTCACTTTGCTATTAGAGGTTAGAGTTATGAGGTCATTTGCTATTAGATGCCAGGGTCATGAGGTCACTTTGCTATTAGAGGTCAATGTCAGGAAAACATATTTCTAGAAGAGGCTAGGGTAATGAGGTTCCTTTGCTATTAGAGGTGTAGGTCAGGAGGACACTTTGCTATTAGAGGTCAAGTCATGAGGAAACTTTGCTATTAGAGGTACGGGTCAACAGATCACTTTTCTATTAGAGGTCAGGGCCATGAGGTCCCTTTGCTATTAGAGGTCAAGCTCAGTAGGTAAATTTGCTATTAGTGGTCAGGGTCAGGAGGACACTTTGCTATTAGAGGTCAAGTCATGAGGAAACTTTGCTATTAGAGGTACGGGTCCTTAGGTCGATTTTCTATTAGAGGTGAGTCATGAAGTCCCTTTGCTATTAGAGGTCAAGGTCAGGAGGTTACATTACTATTATAGGTCAGGATGACACTTCGCTATTAGAGGTCAGGGTCAGTAGGTCACTTTTCTATTAGAGGTCAGGGTCATGAGGCCCTTTTGATATTAGCGGTCAAGGTCAGTAGGTCACTTTGATATTAGATGTCAAGTCATGAGGTCACTTTACTATTGGAGGTCAAAACCCTGGAAATCACTTCGCTATTAGAGGTCAGGATCAAGAGGACTCTTTGCTTTTAGAGTTCAGGGTCAGGAGGACACTTAGCTATTAGAGGTCAGGGTCAGAAGAGCGGGTTCATAACATGTAAACACTTCTCCTCGTGATAAAAATGAATGACCTTGTACTGGATTTGATGAAGCCGATATATTGAAGCTCGGAAACAATCCTTGCGAACCTAGCCTGCTCCTCCTAGTTCGTAAATAAAATTGATTTAAAAAAAATGTGGCAATAAAATCAAGTTTAGAAAGCATTAGAAAGGCCAGGAAACTGGTTTATTGTTAAACAGAAGGTTAAACAGTGATTTCACGACATCGTCCAACTTCACAATAATAATTAATATTATGATACAACTAGCTTTAAAAATCCATCCAAATAACAGTCAAATATATTTACAAACCCGATCACCCTTACTTTACTTTTTCACACATTTGGAACAAATGATTTGTGAATTCAAAAAGTAGAAAAGAAATATTGTAATAAATCTAATATTTCTCGGAAATCAATAGTGAAACCTAAAAAATTGTGAAATAAAATGAATATTAAATAAATCTAATTTTCCTCAGAGATAGATTCAGCTCCAGTAGAGATTATACTATGCCAACAGCTTAGCCAGTCATATACATTAATCAACCTAGAATAAATATACATTTACTAACCTGAAATATATCAGCCAGTCAAATTGTATATTTTGTGTACTAGGTAAATTGTATATAAAACACTGTACAACATGTATGTACAGGAAAAATCCCTGTTTATGACACCGTTATGTTTTCAAATTTAAATGCACCATGACAGTCAAATCANAGGTGTAGTTTGTATCCAACACAGATATCAGGAAGTATATTAACCCTGCTAACCTGGGACACTCTAGGTGTAGTTTGTATCCAACACAGATATCAGAAAGTATATTAGACAAAATATACACTCATACAAGAGTATAATGCAATATTGACCTGGTAGGATCTCCATTTTTTCATTAAACACCAACATTAGCAAAATATCTGTTTTCTATACTAGGAAAATATTGGAAACTGGATCAGGGGAGCTTCAAACAAACATTTTCTTCAGATGTGGTCATTGTGTTCGGTCCCATAGACTTCTAAGCGAAACCTTCAGCAATTAAAAAGTAAACCCTAACCTATACAACAAAAATCTTTTGTTTGATGACATGTTATAATTTTTTAAAAGAGACAGACCTAGCTGCATGAAAGAAAAATAAAATAAGGATGGGGAAGAGGGGGGGGGGGTATTTGGGTATGTCCTAGAGAACGATTTTTTTCCCCCCCCGCGCCCCCCCCCCCTCCTATTAATTTTGTACATGACCATTTTTTCCAGCAAATTTAAATTTATTTATTATTATTTCAGTGTTAGGTTAGGTTAGGCTCATTCCCGGGCCGAGCGCTGCGGCTAGGACGGGCTAGGGGGCCGAGCGCTGCGGCCAGGAAAGACCTCTATAATTCAACAATTTATAATAAAATTAGTGTTTATTTTGGGCTAGGTTAGGTTAAGCTCATGTCTGGGCCGAGCGCTGCGGCTAGGACAGGCTAGGGGGCAGAGCGCTGCGGCCACATGTCTGGGCCGAGCGCTGCGGCTAGTCCCCCTGGCCCCCTGTCTTAAACATAATGTGGACTACTCATTCACTCAAATTATATATTTTGAAATATCAATATCTCATGCCTTTTAAATCCCTACTTTTTCACCATGAATCTATTTTAATTCACTAGAAAATGTTATAAATAACAAATTTTGAAATTTTATTTTAGCGTACTTAAAACCTCAACTTTTCACAAGTATACTATGTTGAAGTATCAGTAAATAAAACCAGTTTTATAGTTTTAGTGTACAAGTAGACTAAGTACAAGTGTTCTCAATGTACTTTATACAGTGTACATACATCGCACAGAGCCGGAAAATAACGACAGAATTGAAACTTTCGGAACTCAACATTTTACTTTAAATAGATTTTAATTTAAAAAATAGAAAACAATAAGAGAAAGAAAAGTAGACGTTTTAAAAAAAAACTTATCAGTAAAAATGTTGGTATATTATATCTGCCTTTCAGGCTGGGGGGGCAAGGTTAGGCCCCCCTAGCCAGATTAAGGGGGGCATGCCACTCCCTAAAAAAGCTTGCCCCCCCCCCCTGTAGGGAGGGGGGCAAGAAGTTCACCCTGTTTTGTATATTTATCTTTAATACTGTGGTACAACTATAAAATTGATCCTACATGTTCACCGCAAATATTGTGTGATGTGGCATATTAAAAAGAAAATTTTTCACGTAAAATCATGATTTTTTAATGAAAGGCATTTCTTGTCAGTGTCTGAGTACAATGTACATATTTGATTTATGGATGAATTGAATAATGAATATATATATTGTATATGTATAAATTGTAAATTAATTAATATTGTGATTTATATTAACCAGAATAGATTTTTTTTTAATTTCATACTGAATCTCCGGTTTGTAAGGTAAGTTTTTTTTTAATGTTTTGAGTATAATACATATATTTTTCTTGCAGTCGCCGAAAAAAAAAACGAAAACTTAACACAAAAATCTCTTTTTAATCTTATTCAGCAATTTTACAATGTTAACACACATTTGTTATTTGCACGGTCCATTAGGCCTTATACAGATATCAGAAAGTATATTAACCCCGCTAACCTGGGACACTCTAGGTGTAGTTTGTATCCAACACAGATATCAGGAAGTATATTAATCCTGCTTACCTGGGACACTCTAGGTGTAGTTTGTATCCAACACAGATATCAGGAAGTATATTAACCCTGCTTACCTGGGACACTCTAGGTGTAGTTTGTATCCAACACAGATATCAGAAACTATTAACCCTGCTAACCTGGGACACTCTAGGTGAAGTTTGTATCCAACACAGATATCAGGAAGTATATTAACCCTGCTAACCTGGGACACTCTAGGTGTAGTTTGTATCCAACACAGATATCAGGAAGGGTTGGAGGGATCTCTCCTTGGTCCTGGATCTCTAGATCAGGATGCTCCAGGTAAAGGTAGGGATCGGTGAGAGCAGTATGAAGAGCTGCTCGTGGAGCACCTACAAATTCATTAAAAATTAATTAAAACTATTAAGTGAAAAACTTGGACCTCCCTCCCAACATAAAATAAATAAATAAAACGTTTAAAAAATTTCAAGAAAGAATTAGAACCCAATTTGAATATGTAATATTGATATGATGGGGCTACTTAAATAAAATACCCATCAAAGCTTGTATCTATTTAGTTGATTTTATAATGTCTGTTAAGAATGTTTAGTTGTAAATCAAATCAAATCTAACTCGTATGGTTCCCTCCATCCACTCCCCAAACTCAAAGAGACTTTATTAAATCAGGTTTGAAGAGAGGCATTATAGCTAGTGTAATGTCTATTAAGAATGTATTGTTGTAAAACAAAACAGCTGTTTGATGTTTTATAAGCAATTACTTTGATCTTATCTAAATATTTCAGATTTCAGAAAAGAACAATGAATGTTTGAGTAAAACATGAAGTTTACCTACAAGATGTCTTCTAACTGTTGCCGTAGCTGTGAAAAAGAATATTTCATGAAGAGGTTTCACGGTTGGTGGTTGGAGGTAGTCCTTAAAGGTTTGGTGGAGGAGGGTCATCAGCTCACTTCGGAGCAGGTCAAACGGTCTCATCTAGATGTTACTAATAGTTACTCATTACAACAGATTTACAGAATATATAAAAAGAGATATATATTTTGGAATACCAAAAAAATAGGAATTTTTACAACATTTCAAGAATCATTAACATTAGCTTAACCCAATTGTGTTTTCACAATCTTAACCATGTCCATTGCCCAATCTTTTTTTTCCCAGGTGTAAAGTGCCTCCCTACGCACGTGTTTAAGACTTTACCTGGAGTTTCTGGTTTCTATGAGCTGCTTCTAGTAGGGTAGCTTGAAGCTTGTATCGATCCAGTTGCACTGATTTTCCTAATAAGGCAAAATATATTTATAAACTCAGTGATTCATGTTAACAGTTACGTTGTCAATAATCTGCTAAATGATATTTTTAAAAGCAAAAAAAATTTTAAGTAATTTTAAACCAGGTTTTTTCATTTCGATTGTAAAGACAGGCCTAGAAATGCTTTTATCCTACCTACAACAGGGGAAGAAACCGAACTGCGGTTAGGAGAGCTGTTCAAATTTGAAGTACTTGTGCTGCTGGCCGAATTTGAGCTGCCAGGAGCAGGAGTATTTGAGCTGCTAGGAGCAGGAGTATTTGAGCTGCTAGGAGCAGGAGTATTTGAGCTGTTATCTAGATTGCTTGGTAGTATACAGGGTGAGCTAGATGAACTGTCGTTAAATCTAGCAGCTAGAGACTGGACAGCCGGGGAACCTAACAAAATTTAAAACGTGAATTGCCGAAAACTTAATTCGAAGTAATTCCTCTTTAAAATAACCCACTGAATATCTAAATCAATCTAATTCAATCAAATCATTTCTTATTATTCATTCATTCATGCCAATTTTGAAATTTGGCGTAGGGCAATAAAGCTCTAAAAGGATTGGTCTAAATATACCCATGCAATAGTAGTATTTTTGCAATATATGTAATGTTATTGCGTGCAAGATTATTTACAAAGGATCGAACTAAAATTACGAACTAAAACTCTCAAGGTACGCCAATCTGAAGGTTAAATTTGGCGTTCGAATATATACTTTAAAAAGTGGAGAAAAAACAAGTTGTATAACATATTTAATTCTGAATAAATAACAACGAATAGTAAACCTGAATATTCTAGATCTGAATCCAGGTTTCTTAGTTTCTCCAGGTTCTCCTCTACCTTAGCTAGGAACTCGGATAGAAGGGGTAGACCTCCCACCTAGATAAGTTAAACAAATCTACAGGGTGGCCAAAACTTTTTAGAACAAATCCGTACAAAAAGCCGTACATTTTCAGAAGAAATTCGTACAATCCGTACAATTTAAAAAAAATACACCGTACAATCCGTACATTTTTTTAAACCAATCCGTACATCTTTTTAAAAATCCGTACATTTTTTTAAAAATCTGTACAATCAGTACAATTATCGAAAAAAATCTCATTTTTGAAAAAAAAATATTAAAATTCAATTTTTCATTCATTGTCCTTTGTGTTCAGTTCATGTAAAAGGGTTTAAACTTCTTCAGCAAGAATCAATCTTTAAAAAAATGGCTTCATACATATATACAAACTAAATACTGGGTACATGATACTAGGTGCATGATACTGGATGGGTACATGAAACTGGGTACATGAAACTGGGTACATGATACAGGATACTGGATACAGGATACTGGATACAGGATACTGGATACAGGATACTGGATACAGGATACTGGATGAAGGATACTGGATGCAGGATACTGGATGCAGGATACTGGATGCAGGATACTGGATGCAGGATACTAGATGCAGGATACTGGATGCAGGATATTGGATGCAGGATACTGGATGCAGGATACTGGATGCAGAATACTGGATGCAGGATACTGGATGCAGGATACTTGATGCATGATATTGGATACAGTATACTGGATACAGGATTCTCGATACAGGATACTGGATACAGGATACTGGATACATGATACTGGGTACATGATACTGGGTACATGATACTGGGTACATGATACTGGGTACATGATACTGGGTACATGATACTGGGTACATGATACTGGGTACAGGATACTGGGTACAGGATACTGGGTACAGGATACTGGGTACAGGATACTGGGTACAGGATACTGGGTACAGGATACTGGGTACAGGATACTGGGTACAGGATACTGGGTACAGGATACTGGGTACAGGATACTGGGTACAGGATACTGGGTACAGGATACTGGGTACAGGATACTGGGTACAGGATACTGGGTACAGGATACTGGGTACAGGATACTGGGTACAGGATACTGGGTACAGGATACTGGGTACAGGATACTGGAACATCTTCTTGAATAAGCAATCAAATAAGTACTTATGGAACATATTCTCAAATAAACACTTCTTGGACATATCTCGAAAATTATGAATGAATTTTGATTGTCAATTGAAACATTAATCAATCTAATATTATTTAGAATGCAAAAAATAAGTTAAACTAACTTCATTTTAACGAGAATTTTTTTTTAATTTTCATGAAAAATTTGCTGAAATGAGTGAAAATTTAAAAAAAACGGCGTATTATCCGTACAATCCGTACAATCCGAACAATTTGGCCACCCTGAATCTATTAAGACAAAAACAAAAGATAAGTGGAGAAATCCAAATATCAAATTAAATAGTTTGGAAAGAGGAGGTGAGGCGAGTGCATTGTGTTAACTGTTAAGTAAATAGTAATAAATAAATAATAATAATGATAGTAATAAACAAAATAATACAGTCAACCATCATTGTTTAGAAATCAATGCCGACATATAAGATACATTATATGAGATAACCCAGACCGTTATCTTTAAAATCTCAGTTAAATCTCAATAATTTTTTTTCATCGTTCACTAGTACTATTAAGAGGGTCACATGTTTCATCCTTTTTCAAGAACCATGACTTAATACTTTCAGTTAAATTATCTATAAGCTTTTAAAAGGATAAAAAGATGCATCTGGAGCTGGTGAATATTGTTTTTGTATCGAAATTTTCAAAATTGTTTGATATGTGGCAAAAAACTGATATTTTGGAACCCTGCCCATTTTTGTAAATTATCAACGGATTTTCACAATTTCAATTTTTAATCAGCATTTACTGTATAAATTTATATATAATGACATGGCCGATACATCTAAATATATTTCTATATCTAAGAAGTGAAAAATATATTCCCTATATTGTTGTGAGCTATGAATATCTCCAGCTAGTGCAGGTTCATAAACCTCGCTCAGTAACCGGCCTAGAGGACGCCGGGGTAGATCTCTACAAATAAAAATATTTATATATTTAGTGGAGCTGAGCTGGAAACTTGTGTTAGATATCCATAATACCGATCACTTGATCCTAATATCCACAGCGGGCACTTTCGAATTTGGCGGAGAATCTGCTTGATCTCATGGTTTGGATATCCCTACTTTCTCTGTTTTCTCATTCGTTAAACGCAAAATTCCTTGGCTTCTAATTGGCTGTTCGTTTTCCGCACTAAACAGGTTATCAAATAAGGATTAAATCAATCTGTTGAATAACAAAAGATCGAGATAAATGCTAGATCTCGTCCTCGATATCCACGGTTCAAGAATAAGGATAAGGATAACAATAAGGAATAAGGAATAAGGATTAGGGAGATGCCTGTTCAACAACTTACTTTTTTAATCGTGGAATGAACATAAAACACAGCAATTGTGCAGTGGAACCAGATAAATGTAAATTGATAAGTTGATTTTTAAGGTGTTAGGTACTTTCCAAAGCACATTTTCCCAAGAGAGACTTCCCAAGTAACAATTTCCAAAGTGATAACTTCCCAAATGTGCAATTTCTCAAGCGGTAACTTCCAAAGGTTAGGTCTTCTGAGACGCCGAAAGCTACAATGGGGGCCGAGCGCTGCAACTGGGACAGATTTGGGAAGTTGCCGCTTGAGAAATTACAGATTTGGGAAATTGCCCCTTGGGAAAATACCTTTGGAAAGTTGCCACTTGGGGAAAATCCTTTGGGAAAGTACCTTACATCATTTTTAAGCTACCAGTAAAACTATTTCCTTCCAAATAATATTATATACACATAAGACTGCTTAAATGTGCCTTCCTATTCCATTATGGTTACTACTGTATAAAAATCAATCAAAACAATTTACCTGGAAACTATGTGAAGAACTTGAACAACTGCCGTAAAGGTTTTCAAATAATCAAAATATTCCTGAAAAATAAAATAATAATTTCTTTATGTTAAATATTTTACAAATATGAGTAAATCTGTATATTGGCAAATATATAATACAGGTTTCTGTGTGGGTGGCTTAATTTCAGGATCTGGTCAGTGTTTTTAATAAACTATAATTAAAGCACTTGTTTTATTCTTTCTATTTTTGTGCACTTTATTTAATAATTTTAATATCGAAATAACATCATCATCAAAAAAATCATCATCATCCGATTATTTTTCAAGGTTACTCAAACCTGAATTAATGGTTTAATGGTTTGCTTGGCTTTCTTTGGGTTGATCAATATCTCCGCCTGCTCATCCAGCTCTAGCTCACTCATATACTCCCTGGGGTCAAAACTTTATTTAATCCGTTCATAACACGCTTAGTCGGTTCCCCTCCCCCTTACGGTTCAATTCAAGCTGTGAGGTAAATCAAACCTTTTCTTTGAATTATTTTCTATTTATCTTTTAAGGGATTAAAAACTCAGATTAAATATAAAAAATGTTGTATTTCAATGTTTTTCTTTTTTGTAATAAATAAACGAGGGTCTTTTAAGGGGAGTGACTGGCTAGACATATTAGACATATCAGGATTCTCTATAATACAGCACTCTCAGCTCAACTACAATGTCCAGTCACTCCCTTTAAATTAATACGCTGATATCCCTTTATTGTTTAGCTGTTACTAGGATAATAGGGACTGTAGATGTAATTTTCCAAGTTGCCCGTAGAGAGGCATGTTCTTGTACGCGAGAGTTCACTGGCATGGCAGATCTAATATGTATTTGTCTCATCATCTTTAATCCAACAAAGGTTTAAAAGGTACTTTTGCGAATCTGATAAGTCCCTTAAAATACTATAAAACTAACCTGAAACTATTGAGTCTGCAGATAAAACTAAGATCATCCAAATCCATGTCTTCTATTTTCTTCAGGCAATCCGCCTCATTCAGTACAAGTGCAGCTAAACAGAATCTATTTATATTTTTTACAATATAATTCTCAACAACAACAAAAATTAAGTTTTATTGTAAATATGAAATTTTTAACTTTAATAATTTATTTTAATAAAATTTTACAATATTTAAAAATATTTATATGATATCAGATCAAAATATTTTGAGATTTCTATACTTCTTGTTCTTCATTATATTATTGTTCTCAATCATATTCGGCTAATTTTAAAAATAAAAATAAAAGAATTTTTTGGATGTCCTTGTAGTTCGCTACTTTACAAAAAAGAACTATTTTTAAAGAATCTTGCTTTTTATTCTGAACTCTGTATTGCATTGAACTAGCTGAGAAGATCTTGTTTTCTTTTCTCTGAACTCTATATAGAAATGTTTACTCTTGAGTTGCGTCTGAATAAGTAAAGACACAATTTCATGATATTTTCTGGGGGCTGGAAGGGGTGGGGAGTGATCGTCTCACCCCCCTCAAAGTGACCCCTCAAATTAAATTAATTCGACCAAAGTTCAATTTTTTCTCTCTTTCTAACCTGCTGGGTTTCTGTAGAAATGTTCTCCAAGGATGAACCTGACACAATTATCAATAATTTTATATAAAAACATTTAAAAAATTTTATTATTTCAATTGGTTTTAAATTTAAATACACTTTTATGACATAAGCAAGTAACTTTAGGGCGAAAAATTTCTGTTAGATTATGATCATTGGGCTAGACCTGAGGCCAGCAAGGAATTCTAGACTTGGAAGAATTTAGAACACTGTGCATTTATGAATGCAGTTCAAGTCAAACACTTACTGGTTTAATGTTAAAGGCTTTTAGTTATTAAATTCTTCAAACTTTACACCACTACCACTTCTAAAAAAAGATCTATCAGATTTTTGATTAAGATGAAATGGTAAAAAAGCAACAAAAAAAAGAGAAAATGTTGATAATTTTCCTATATCCGGCTAAAAACTGATTCACAGAGAAATCATGGAATAGAAAATTCTCCCGTAGGAACTGGAAAACTCTTCCAGACAGTTTAAACGGAACCTAAACAAATAAAACATTAACAGGGTGGCACAACACCCACTTTTCTAATACTTCTCCTTTCCTTTTCTTAATTCCTTCTTTCTTAATTCCTCTTTTTCTCACTTCCTCCTTTTTTCACTTCCTCCTTTTCTCACTTCCTACTTTTCTTACTTCCTCCTTTTCTCAATTCCTCCTTTTCTTAATTCCTCCTTTTCTTAATTCCTCTTTTTCTTAAATTCCTCCTTTTCTTAAATTCCTCCTTTTTTTAATTCCTCCATTTCTTAATTCCTCCCTCCTTCTTTATTTCCTTCTTTTCTTAATTCTTCCTTTTCTTACTTCCTCCTTTTTTTACTTCCTCCTTTTGTTACTTCCTCCTTTTCTTAATTCCTCCTTTTCTTACTTCCTTCTTTTCTTACTTCCTCCTTTTCTTAATTCCTCCTTTTCTTATTTCCTCCTTTTCTTACTTCCTCCTTTTCTTAATTCCTCCTTTTCTTACTTCCTCCTTTTCTTACTTCCTCCTTTTCTTAATTCCTCCTTTTCTTACTTCCTCCTTTTCTTACTTCCTCCTTTTCTTAATTCCTCCTTTTCTTCCTCCTTTTCTTAATTCCTCCTTTTCTTAATTCCTCCTTTTCTTAATTCCTCCTTTTTAAATTCCTCC
Source organism: Eurytemora carolleeae (assembly GCF_000591075.1). Classification (NCBI taxonomy): domain Eukaryota; kingdom Metazoa; phylum Arthropoda; class Copepoda; order Calanoida; family Temoridae; genus Eurytemora; species Eurytemora carolleeae. The sequence goes on along the minus strand of NW_019397871.1, from coordinate 28,947 downwards.
TCTTCTTAATTCCTCCTTTTCTAAATTCCTCCTTTTCTTACTTCCTCCTTTTCTTACTTCCACCTTTCTTTAAAAAGTTTTCGTAGACAATAAGGTGACTATATCGTCTTAAAAGTGATCCTTCAACTAAAAAGTGACATGTTTGATTCACAACGGTGACTTTTACACTTGAATTTAAACAATTAGAAAGTTCTCTTATCTGTTCTATCTAATGATATATTATTTTCTCTTATTTTTTTTTATTGCTTCTAGAGCTTCTATGAGCAATTACTATTATATAGAAACAACAGGTAAAATAATCATCTTTTGTTCAGCTAGACATAACGTTGTCTCATTCATCCTTAATCGGACAATAGTTTTAGAGTACAGTTGTGAATCAGACATATCAAGTTTTCACAAAAATGCTGGTTGCTTGATAACTAAAGCGGGTTCCTAGCGTAGGTAAAGCTTACCTCAGTATCAAGAACTACAGCCTTAACAACTTCTTCTAGATGTAGGGCTGCATTCGGGCTTCCAAATCTAGATAATTAGATGGATAAATAGTTAGATTAATAGATAAATAGAAAGGAACAACACAGGTCACCATAAAAATTGAAAACACTATTTAGTTTTTATTTGGCAAAATGGATTGCTAAGTAAGCTTTAATAATAGATAGCTAAGTACAGAGCTAAAAAGGAAGTCACTATCTAGTCAGAAGTTCGTTAACATTATGAATGTTGATGTAATAAGAAGTACAGCAAATCCAGCTTACGTGTTGATAGTTAGCTTGGCTGTGGTAGATTGTGGTAAGGATTTGTGTACAGCAGATAGTGTGGTAGCTACTCCAAATATCATTATTACAGGCAGAATACTCAGATACCTAAATATATATATATATATAAAGAAACATCTTGATTTAACATCTTTTTTCCCAGGTTTTTCATTATTATTACTAAATGTTACAATTAAATGTTCTCTGCTATAATTCTAATAAATTAAAATAGTAATGGTAAAAATTAAAGTGAAAATTTAATGTTTCCCCCTTAATATGTATGTGTTATGTGTATTATGTAAGCATAAAACCAGGATTCTTTCCACAGAAAATTAGGTTTAGGTCTTCTATTCTCTGACAGTCAATTTAAAAATTTCCCAATTTAGATCGTAAAATCTGCAAAATAAAGAAAATTACATCAATTCTATTGATAAAATTAAATCATCAATTACTAAATGTAAATTTTCTAGGATTAATAACATTTTAATTTGCCAGTCTACTAATGACATAACACGTAATAAGGTGGCCTATTGAAATTGATCTTAAATACAAGGTTAATATATTTTGGAAGAATTGAAGAAGTCAGAAAAAAATTCAAATAATTTTCTTTGGATTTACCAGTCTACAAATGATCTTGGGAGAAATTGTGCCATGTAATAACATAAGACACCTACAAGGTGGCCCATAATAAAGTGTTAATTAATGTCGGAAGAATTGCAGAAAAAATATTTAACAAAAAAAAAACATTAAACAAACCTGCTACAGAGAGTTATGAGATCATTAAGAGCAGAACCAGAACAGTTCTCAAAATCCTAAAAGTTAAAAATTCAAAGCAATTTTTTCAAAAAATAATAATAATCATAATAATCATAATAATAATAATAATACTACTAATAATACAAATAATACTACTAATAATAAAAATAATACAAATAATACAAATAATACTACTAATACTACTAATACTACTAATACTGCTAATACTAATATTAATACTGATACTAATCATAATCATAATCATAATCATAATCATAATCATAATCATAATCATAATCATAATCATTATCATAACCATAATCATAATCATAATCATTATCATAACCATAATCATAATCATAATCATTATCATAACCATAATCATAATCATAATCATTATCATAACCATAATCATAATCATAATCATTATCATAACCATAATCATAATCATAATCATTATCATAACCATAATCATAATCATAATCATTATCATAACCATAATCATAATCATAATCATTATCATAACCATAATCATAATCATAATCATTATCATAACCATAATAATAATAATAATCATAATCATAATAATAATAATAATAATAATAATATTGTAAATAAATGTATATGGTTTTATTTGGTTAGCTAACTGGCTTGGAATGTATCTTATCTACTTTATCTCCCTAGCTTTGGACTAATTGTTGGGGTTTTAAAGGTCCAGTTGAAAAAGGGGCGGGACGGTGCTCCCTGCTGCCTGGGCGGTCTGGGGGTCCACATTGGGGCCTCTTGCAGATTTCACTTTCTTATGAATCCTTATGTCTACATGTTTTTATTTTCTGACAATTTTGTAAAATTAACCGTTATTAATATTATTATTATTAACCGTATGCATAAAGGAAAAATTGTTGGAAAGTGTGAACTGACCTGAATAACAAATACTAGTGGTGGTCTCTGATCCCCTGTATACTGAGTAGAATACCAATCCTGGAGATATTTAAAACTAGCTTCAGACTTCTTCACTACAGACAACTCAACCTCATCATCATCATCTGAATTATTTATGTCAGGGGTGAGAATTTTCAATTATTTATTACAGATCTTTCCCCCTAAATTCTATGCATTAAACAATTTTATCAACAGCAAAACGACCAAGCTAATTTAACGCTTGATTCACTTCTAAAAGAGAGGTTTCATAAAGAATGGCAGCCCAGGGTGCCTGCGTGCACCGGTTCTAGCTTTTTTGGGTGGAAGTGAATCAAGCACTGATTGGCTGTGTTGTGCGTCCGGAACTCTTATAAGAAGTTTTTTCAAACTTTTTGAATTTTGGAACTTATAAGCCTAGTTTTGTAAGGAGTTCTCAGACCTCCCTCAAATTAAATACTGAGTAAATCTAGTGGTGAATTAGACACTGTGATCTAGTTAAACAGACTAAAGTGTAAAATGGCGGATGGTGTGTAAAATGGCGGAAAATGTTTAAAATGGCTGATATCATATAGACAAACACTTGTGAACAGTGACAGCAATTATTGCTGATTATTGCCGATTATTTTATTTTAGAATAGTGACATAGACACTTTTAACTTTTTACTGTCAATTTCTTAGCAAAGTGACATATAGACACTTTTAAATCTTTTTATTTCGGTTTCTTAGAAGTGACATATAGACACTTATGAATCTTTTATTGCTGACTTATTGAGAAGTGATATATAGACATATAGACACTTACAGTAACTTTAAAACCGATTTACTTATTTTGCCGAGATACTGCTGATCTCTGTCTAGGTTCGAAGTGTGGCGGAGATCCGAGTAGAATCTCCGTTCTTAGTTCCGAGTTTCCTAGACGACCAGTACCAGATTGCTGCCTTGACTTTTGTATCGGGGATTTTTGAGACACTCTCAGATTCAGGACAGGGTGTACCAAAACTTAAAAGAGAATAATTAACCCATGCAAATTTCTCCTATCTAAATTTGTCTTAATGGTACACCCTCAGAGTGAATAGTTGAACCTGACTTCATTAATATAACTTTTTCATACATTGCATAGTAGTCGGTGAACTTTTATCTCCGGATAACTTTTTACCGAGTGGTCTGTCGGGGTGTTTTTATCTCCGGATAGCCTTACTCCACCAGATCAATTTTAAACTGAGCAAGTGACAAATAAACTGTACACTAAAAGAAGGCTTAAAAAATAGAAAAAAAAATAAAAAAAATAAAGAAAAGAAAAATATCCTTAAAAAAATCTTAAATAAGGAGCAATAAAAAAAAGAGAAATAAAAATCTGAGAGAAAAATATAAAAGTGAAAAGATATAGAAAATAATAAAGAAAGAAAAAAGAAAAATATATACAAAAAAAAATTAGTACAGAAAGCCCCCTCAGTATTTTAATCCTGTGTACTCATTCAATTGTAAACTCCGCGAGGAGTCCCCGCTGAAACACTTGCTAGTTTCGTAGGGGTTTTTATATTTGTTTAATTTTTAATCTTGCTATCCAATTCTGATCATTGTGGTCAGTAAATATCCAAGATATGGCTCCGAAAAAATATCCCTGCCTGGTCTGCGATATCNACAATTTGAAAACAAATCCGTACAATCCGTACAATCCGTACAATCCGTACAATCCGTACAATTTTAGGGTTAAAAAAAATCAATCCGTACAATCCGTACAATCCGTACATTTTGGCCACCCTGTGTATTCTTTATCTGGTCACAACATTTTACCATTCATCACTTTTTACAAATATATCATGCTAAATATGTTTATATTTCAGCTTCACAGCTTGTTGATGACTAAGAAATAAACTCAAACACAATACTTGATTATTTCTGTGTATGGGGTGGCGTACAATACATTGGTTGAATAGTTGACCACTTCTATTTTTCCGACGCTGAAAATTAAATCGAGAAGACGCTAAAAGCTGAAAATACAAAAGTGCCCCACTACCCGGGCATCATCTCACGCCCGGACACTTCTTAACGCCCTTCGGCTTAAACCTTCCCTGAGGCCATTTAGGTGTCCACAAGAAAAAATTCCATAATAGTCATTGTTTTTATAAATCTCACCTAAACGGGAAAGAGTAACAGCTTGAGTAACGGTCACCCTTCTGTCCAAAACAGCAAGAGTCAAAATCAAGGATTTGATAGCATCAACACCAAAAGAGATTCCCTAAAATATTTCAAAACTTACTTAGCTGAGATCTTCATCAACCCAAAGTTTGTATATTTACCGGGATTTGTATTTTTTTTTGGGGGGGGAGAGGGGGGGGGGGGGATTTTTTTAAGATTAAGGGAAAATAAAATATTGAAATTAACCTGGCAATGACTCCGTTTAAACTAATAAATAACCTTTTACCTGTATAGCACTCCAGCTGTAGGACAGAAGGTGTTTCTCCAGTATCTTACGATCCTTGTCTGATAACTGTGGAGGAGTAATATCCAGGGTAGGTGCTACCTCTACTCCATACCTGAACAATATTCAGACTATGAGTTTATAATGTTTAACCGTGGAGGAGACATATCCAGGGTAGGTGCTACCTCTACTCCATACCTGACCAATATTCAAACTATGAGTTTATAATGTTTAACCGTGGAGGAGAAATATCCAGGGTAGGTGCTACCTCTACTCCATACCTGACCAATATTCAAACTATGAGTTTATAATGTTTAACCGTGGAGGAGAAATATCCAGGGTAGGTGCTACCTCTACTCCATACCTGACCAATATTCAAACTATGAGTTTATAAAGTTTAACCGTGGAGGAGAAATATCCAGGGTAGGTGCTACCTCTACTCCATATAGCTGACCAATATTCAAACCAGGAGTTAATAATGTTTAATCGTAGAGGAGTAATATCCAGGGTAGGTGCTACCTCTACTCCATACCTGACCAATATTCAAACTATGAGTTTAAAATGTTTAACCGTGGAGGAGTAATATCCAAGGTAGGTGCTACCTCTACTCCATACCTGATCAATATTCAAACCAAGAGTTTATAATATTTAATCATGGATGAGTAATATCCAGGGTAGGTGCTACCTCTACTCCATACCTGACCAATATTCAAACCAGGAGTTAATAATGTTTATTGTTTAACCGTGGAGGAGTATGGGGGAGTAATATCTAGGGTAGGTGCTACCTCTACTCCATACCTGACCAATATTCAAACCATTAATTTACAGTGTTTTACTCAGATTTTTTTCCAACCTTTACTCCTAGTTTTCTTTTTACAGAATTTATTTCTATCCATCTTTTATTTATCCTCTCTATTCAATCCTATGATTTTTAATAAATTGATTTTTTAGCTCGATTTCTCAAATAAAAAAATAGAATCTTCTTAATTATTATTCCTTTTTCCTAATTTCCCTACTTATTCATTTTATTGCATTTGCGCAAGATTCAAATATGAAAATTCAACAATTTTGTTAGAATTAAACTCTTATTAACTAGCTTTAAACAGTTAAAATCAAGACAGATACGACGGAAAAATTAAACCATTGAGCAATTATTTCTTGTTTAAGCATTAATTTCTCGCTTCTCGTTTCTAGCAATTATATCTGCAGCTTATATGTATTCCTACCTATTATTAAACCAAACGATAATAGGAGACCATTGTTCTTTTTGTAGTTTAAGTAGAGGAGGAGGTTCGTCGGAGTAGAATAGAACAGTATCTGTTCCCAAAAAACCTAAATATAAATTTAAATATCATTATCAATTTTTTATAAATAACAATGGGACGAATAAATCTGTGTAGTAGAAAGACGACATTTAGGCAATATTATAGGCAATTAATTTACCATTGAAATGGTACTATGTACAGTGTACACTGCACATTATATGTGTTTCATGATCATTGTTCATGTTCTAAAATCATAACTTGAGTACTATAATCAATAATCATCTTCCAAATCACAGATCAATGGGTCCAACTGTATTGAAATATGTTTTGTGTTTGTAATTAAAAAGGAATCTTATTTATTAAATAAGCATCGGCAAAACCTATTTGCAGAAGAATTTAGTGAAGGAAAATCCCAATTTTTTTTATAAATGAATTATATCTTCTGTTTAAATTCTCTAAAATAAATAATGTAACCACGACATTCACAACACCAGTTGAGTCTCACCTAATATAGATTCGACAAGAACTTCCTTCTTTGTTCTACCAGGGTTATCAATACACGTGTTGCAAAGGCCGGTCAGGTGCATCTGACTGCAAAACCAGTTTAATTTATAATTAATAAATCAATCAATCCACCAAATCATTAAACCGATGTATAAAATATTGTTTTATCAACCTAGGAATAAGATCAATCAATTAACAAATAACATATTTCCCTGTCAAGCATTGTGAAATATTTCTTTATAAACCAATGTATAAAAATCCTATCCATCAACCAAATCTACCCAGGCTTTTAGGTACGTCCAAAATAATGAAATTATCAATCAAAAATAAAAATCAACCAAAAGATTAAATTTTAACCAGTTCCTTAATTGAATTGTATCCTTCTGTGATAGCCATTCGTTTGCTATAGCATGGGCTAGCGGTTCACTCTTCACCTGTGTCAATCCAGGTAAAAAAAAATATGGGTAGGTGTGGGTGGGGGGTGAAGGATAAAAACAACTGAAAGGGTCAGTCCACAAAATTACAAGTGTCCATTTAAGCCATATTAAGAATACCATTAAGCAACGTCTCAAATCCCCAAAAACCGGTTTTAATTGACCACTGGCTTGAATCTTGAAAAATTTATTACAAATTTAAATGAACCAACCATATTTGAGCCGCGTCTCAAATTCTTTAAATTCGGCATCAGTTTACATTATATAAAGGTATCTGAGAAACGACGGTGATATTTACCCGAAAAATATTTGTTTAAATTAAGAAAGACAAGTTCTACGCCGCCAAGCTGTGAAGCATAGAATGCAGGCGCTAAAATTTCACTTTCTGCTAATTTAGGTTTAATAAGTTTGACATTGGAATAAATTTACACGTAATACTAGCAAATTCTTAAAATTGTGGAAAATGACAAGAAAATTACATATTTCATGATTAAAAAAGAACATATTTTTTTTAAATATTTAAAAAAAATATCTTTAAATTTTAAGTGTTCAAATCAAAATACTGGATAGAGTTCCTGGAAAGGGCCGCCAAGTGGAGTTTTGAGTTTTCTATGATCTAAATAACATCTTTTATTTTCCATTGAAATAATAAATAAGTAAGATTCATAAATTGCATCCCATCAAAATAACTTGTTTTATAAAAAAACTTAAAATTCAGGATTAAAAAACTAAAAAAGATTTGTTCATTGCTAGCTAAGTTTTCTGTTCAATTAACAAGAGAAATATAAATCCCTGATCAAATCTCCTGGTTCCTACCTAAATTAATTTCAAACTTGGAGTTATTTTGAACTACGGAAACGTTTTTGTAAAATCGTTTTTTCGGCACCGAGTGTATACTTCGTGTCAACACTGAACTTAGTCCGGTCTTGGCAACATTTCTAAACGATCCAAACATATCTGAAACAAACAATACATTTGTAAAAATCAGACTTGTAAAAGTAACCTGAAAAAATCAGACTACAAAACTAATAAAATTTTCTTGGTTTTTCCATCTGGAGGCTTCGTGTACAAATTTTACAGTGAACACAAATTGCGTATTTTCTTCTTGAGAGAATCATTCAAATTCTTTATCAGTTTATTTCGCTAGTTTGACGACTACTAAACGTTCACGGTTAAAGCTTCGTTTTCATTTTCTTAGCACTGGCTTTAATACAGTCCATGAATACAGAGAACTCCTTAGCACATTGATGTTTTCTTACATCATCTGTAAACAACACCTTGACTAGAACAAGATAAAGTGCTAAATTTCAAGTGATCCTACATTTTTGGAGTGGTATATCTGATTCACAACGGTACCCTTAAGAGGTTAAGGTATGATAAAATGAATGAAATAACGAAAGGAGGAAAAAAATTAAAAACTTGATAAGCTAGAAAAGCGATGACATCATTTACCAGATTAAAGTATAAAGGGTATCGTTAACAATTCGTATCACTTTTGGTGCTTAAACGCCATCATTTTTGGAACGTGTAGGGGTTTATTTATTTTATCGAATTTTTTTATGTCATTAAACAAGATACAAAAAACACATTTTTGTCCATGAATATCTGTGTAAAGAATGAGACAAATTACAGTAAAAATCTACGTTTCATTTTTTTAAATTCTCTTATCAATTTTCCGATAAAAAAATTCTAAGAACCTAATTGTTGTAAAGTATTATGATCAAGACTGTTCCTAGATTATCCCCGACACACTTTCCGTAGCTGGCAGCCTGGGGAGCACACTCCGCAATTAGAAGAGGATACCTACAAGTACACAACACATATGATTCATTGATTGATTGGTTGATTTGTTGACGTTTATTTCTCTTTTAAAAATACCTGCATCTTAGATATAAAATGAAGCTTACACAATACTAATAGTTTAACATTTTTGTAAGTATAATGAGGTTAGAATAATATTGGCGTTTAATCAGAGTATTCAAGAAAAAAGTGAATATTCAAAATTGTTCTGAAAAGAAGCATTTTTACGTTAATTTTCTTTTGGAAGCTTCAATGAAGTCTGTTAGTGTTCAAAATAAGCTCTTTCTTAAAGGGAGTGTTCGCGAAAAATGAAAGGGGTATGGGCTTAATGCGATAAAAAAGCGCTTTTGATTGCTACTAATCTTACTTCTATCTGTTGCGTCTATAAGGAGAAAATTGTTAAAGACGTCTCATACCGAATAACTTAGCACCCATACAAATTCAAAAAATTGCAACATACAACTTAGACCGTAAAAAATCAATTTAATTTTAAGCAGATCATTCAGATCTTACAACCTTTAGTCATCGATTATCTTTCGCCACATTTGTATATAGTTTATATTTTATAATATTTTTAATTAATTTGTTTTGAATTTGATTATTTCTCTTGTTGCTTGCGCAACTATCTAAGAATGCCGCGCACCACTCACATTTTTCGAAATCCGTTAAAACGTTTTCTAAAAAAATTGAATATTATAAAATATGAACTATATACAAATGTGGCGAAAGATAATCGATGACTATAAGTTGTAATATCTGAATGATTTGTTTGAAATTAAATTGATTTTTAACGGTCTAAGTCGTATGTTTCAATTTTCTGTATTTGTATAACGACCAAGCTAGTATAACGCTTGATTCACTTCTAAAAGAGGTTTCAGAAAGAATGGCAGCCCAGGGTGCCAGCGTGCACCGGTTCTAGCTTTTTTGGGTGGAAGTGAATCAAGCACTGATTAGCTGTGTTGTGCGTCCGGAACTCTTATAAGAAGTTTTTTCAAACTTTTTGAATTTTGGAACTTATAAGCCTAGTTTTGTAAGGAGTTCTCAGACCTCCCTCAAATTAAATACTGAGTAAATCTAGTGGTGAATTAGACACTGTGATCTAGTTAAACAGACTAAAGTGTAAAATGGCGGATGGTGTGTAAAATGGCGGAAAATGTTTAAAATGGTAAAATCTTGTTGCAACTAGATCCAGAACTGATATCAGAAAAAATTTCTTCTCTAATAGAGTTATAAACCTCTGGAACAATCTTCCAACAGACGTTAAAGATGCCAGAACAGTTAAAATTTTCAAGGCAAGACTTGAAAAAATTAATCTGTAATCTTATTTATGCAGTCAGGATCAGTGTAGGTGAGGCTAAATCTGAAGCTCAGATCAGACGAATCACACTGTTCCGTGAGGACTACACCGACATCTGCGCTATGGACCTAGAGGCCCTCTGCAGATTATTCTACAAGTAACAAGTAAGTAAGTATGGGCGCCAAGTTATTTGGTATGAGACGTCTTTAACAATTTTCTCCTTATAGACGCAACAGATAGAAGTAAAATTAGTGGCGATCAAAAGTGCTTTTTTATCGCATTAAGCCTATACCCCTTTTCATTTTTCGCGAACACTCCCTTTAAAGGCGAGAGGAATAAATGTGAATATGGAAAATCAAAATTTACTTGATAATTTCGAATTTGAACAAATCAGGATTTAAAAAAATTTATTTCTTACTTTGCAAGACGAGCACGGGCAGCTAGAACACTTTCCATCTTAAACAAATTTCGAAAATGTTTTCCGGAATTAGAATTCGGCTTGGTTCAACCCTAGCTCGGAATTATTTAGATTTCTCTGGTTCCTCCTGAATATAAATACTTTATAGATGATTTAATGCTCCCTCCAACTCAAAACAACTTTTAAAAATTTTGTCCAAAATCAATTTTTTTTCCCAAGATCAGATTTTTTTTATCCTAGCGACATTTCATGATTTAACAAAAGAAGAATTGTTTTATTTTGAGAAAACAACCTCCACCTCCCTCCAGGGGATAACAGAGGTGTACATAATTTCAATTTTTTATTCTTTACCCCCACCCTTTAAAGTATTTTTGATTTTCTTTACCAAATTTTGGAAATAAAAAGACGTCATTTTTTAATATATATTTCAGTGCATAACATCCCTACAAGGATGCATTTAGAAAAGCATAAGCATAAAGGTTCGACTTTTTGGAAAAATGATTGATGACTGAGTATTCTTTTATTATATTTGTTAAGAAGTTATTATCACGGTTTTTCATGCTGCATTTTAACTATTGGGGAAAATTATTTATGAAAAACTCTCTGATTTTAGATAAAACGTTATGTGGATATTAGAGGTAAAGAGCTCCAGCCCCCCGCCCTTTCCTTCACTTCTTTATTTGTCAACCTTCCATCGATTCTCTACCTTTCCCTTCCCTTTGTTCCCCTTCCCTAGCTACCCTACCCTAGGTACCTTTCTCCTATCTTCCTCTTACCTTACCATTCTACTTCCCTTCCCTGTCCCTTCCGTAGTTCCCTATATTCCTCTTTCCCTCTCAACCTTCCTCCTTCCGTAGTTCCCAGGGGGGGAGGAAAGAATTTTATACACCCCTGTGGGATAAGTGACTGCTTTATAACCCAAAATAATGTTTTCCAATTACCTTCTGTTCAGTTGTCCAACCCTTGAATAAAGATGGAGGTCTATACCAGATTCCTGCGTCTATCATCCGCTGTTTCCTTCGCTCCGCTAGAAACAGCTGCTCCGGGGTTGGCTGCTCAAACGCTCTCAGGATAAAAGGACTAAATATTATAGCAAAGTTAAACGCGGAATATACGAGATGATATCTTGGGAAACCCAGACCGCCTACCTAATACGTAGGTGAGGTACAACTTGGAGGACTAGCGTGAAATATTGTCTTGGTAATGTACAAATAATCAAAAAATTAACAATCAAATGACCGCATTACAATACAACTTCCATCTTATATATGTTTTTCGCTATAAATCGCTGCTATAAAAAATTGATTTCTATAAAAGTTCAAGGGTACACAAACAGGGGGGATGATAGTTCTTTGTCTGTGTGCTCAGTTATCTGTACAACTATCTACTAATATTGATATACTATAGGTTAGGCCAGAATCAACTTATAATAAACTAATATGCAGTACGCTCTCGGTATATTTTATGCACTATAAAATTAGTCAAGGATTAGCGTACATCATCACTCTATACACTATAACCTCGTTGGTAACCCTGTATAAAAAAAATTGAAAATTTAATTTAAAGATTTTTACTTACGCGAAGAATCCCCCGACCCCAAGGATGGTTCCAACAGTAACGAATGTTCTAGGATATCTATGCCAGATTTTACGACCAAACTTCTGCTCCTTGAAGCCGTAGGGAGTCTGGAATCTTGTCTTATTTCTCAACTAAACACATATTTAGATGTACTTTTTTGAAAGAAATCCACCCAATATCTTATTGAAGAAATACATTCGATTTTTTTTTAAATGTTACCCGAGGGAATCCATGGGCTTCCTAAAAAAATCAGCTAAATTGGTCCAGCCGTTTAGCCAGCTTTAACTGACATATATATATGAGCGAAAACCTATATCATATATAATATGTATAGATAGTTTCTGTCAAAAAAAACAGTTTTGCTTTTTACCTGTCGCAAGACATTTTTATTATTGTTTGTCAGAAAATTTGGAAAATCTAGAATTAATGGTCATTTAAATCAACTTTAACCCAGCTTGGTATCCGATATCTGAATATAAGTGTGTACTTTCAACCCCCCCCCCCTTTATTTGGCCTGAACCCCTAACCTAAAATCAATGTTTCGCCTGAACCCCTTGCCTAAAACCAATGTTTTGCCTGAACCCCTAACCTAAAATCAATGTTTTGCCTGAACCCCTAGCCTAAAATCAATGTTTTGCCTGAACCCCTTGCCTAAAATCAATGTTTCACCTGAACCCCTAACCTAAAATCAATGTTTTGCCTGAACCCCTTGCCTAAAACCAATGTTTTGCCTGAAGTCCTTGCCTAAAATCAATGTTTCGCCTGAACCCCTAACCTAAAATCAATGTTTTGCCTGAACCCCTTGCCTAAAACCAATGTTTCGCCTGAACCCCTTGCCTAAAATCAATGTTTCACCTGAACTCCTTGCCTAAAATCAATGATTTGCCTGAACCCCTTGCCTAAAACCAATGTTTTGCCTAAACTCCTTGCCTAAAATCAATGTTTCGCCTGATTCCCTTACCTAAAACCAATGTTTTGCCTGAACCCCTAACCTAAAATCAATGTTTTGCCTGAACCCCTTGCCTAAAATCAATGTTTCACCTGAACCCCTAACCTAAAATCAATGTTTTGCCTGAACCCCTTGCCTAAAACCAATGTTTTGCCTGAACTCCTTGCCTAAAATCAATGTTTTGCCTGAACCCCTAGCCTAAAACCAATGTTTTGCCTGAACTCCTTGCCTAAAATCAATGTTTCGCCTGAACCCCTTGCCTAAAACCAATGTTTTGCCTGAACTCCTTGCCTAAAATCAATGTTTTGCCTGAACCCCTAGCCTAAAATCAATGTTTTGCCTGAACCCCTTGCCTAAAACCAATGTTTTGCCTGAATTCCTTGCCTAAAATCAATGTTTTGCCTGAACCCCTAGCCTAAAATCGATGTTTTGCCTGAACCCCTTGCCTAAAACCAATGTTTTGCCTGAACCCCTAGCAATCAATGTTTTACCTGAACCCCTTGCCTAAAACCAATGTTTCGCCTGAACCCCTAGCTTAAAATTAATGTTTCGACTGAACCCCAAGCCTAATACCAATGTTTCGCCTGAACCCCTATCCTAAAATCAATGTTTCGTCTAAACCCCAAGCTTAAAATCATTGTTTCGCCTGAACCCCTAACCTAAAATCAATGTTTCGCCTGAACCCCAAGCCTAAAATCAATATTTCGCCTTAACCCATAGCCTATAATCAACTTTCTATCATTAAGAAGGAGTAGGAGAATTTATACCTGTTTAGCTCTTTTTATGTCTTCTATAGTAGGACCAAGTGGATCTCCTGGAACAAGATTAATTTTATTAATTAAACCAAGTGGAAGGGGTGTATCATTTTCTTGAAAAAACGTTCCCCCCCTTAAGAAAATAATTTTCCTCCCATAAATTAGGTTTTTTTGGTTTTTATTTGCTGAATTGGTGGAAAAAATAAGATTCAGGGAAATGTAATGAATTTTTGGGTAAGTGTAAAAAACATTTTCCTTTAAATGTACAATCTTTCACCCCTAAAAATTCTGAATTCATTGCCAAGTGGAAACTAATTAATATAAAAATCACTTTTCTAACCGCCCCCTTTAGAAAATATACATGCTTGAGCGGAGGTCAAATTTTTTTGAGGGTAGTAATTCCCTGCATTGGGGAAAATAAATGATTTTTAGGGGAAATCAATAAACTTTTGGATAAAATATTCAACTAGTTTTTTTAAAAGTTGCCTTTTCATGTACAATTTTTAAAATCCTTTTCCCCTCTCCCTAGGGGGGGGGGGTACTTCTAAAAAATATACACCCCTGTGAGAGGATCTTGAAGAAAGCTAAAAACCTAGAATAAAGATTATAAAAAGCCTGGCGTCTTTACTGTTTAAAGCCATTTGAGTTGTCTTTGCTTAGAATAGAAAATAGAGAACTATTTAAGAAAATAATATGGTTGTTTTTGTAAAGAATTGAGAAGGATATGTGAAATATATTTTCTCCGAGTTTCATCAAGTTTTTAAACGCAGTGTAAACTCTCTACCAAGAAGGGAATAGTCAAAGTATTTAAGAACTAGTAGAAACATACTAAAAACCTGCAGGGAATTGTCGCCTGTAGCTTGGACCCTGACTCATTTTCCAAAATTTACCATTTTTGTCCGAGCACTCTGAAATTATTAAGAAAAAATATAGCGTTTCAATGGAAATTGATAACTTTTTCAATCGAACAGCAAGAAACAAACATAGCTTTGTAATTCGATATCGTGGTATATATGGCGACTTAAAATCTAATAAAAACGTCCAGAAATAAGGCCGGTTTCCATTACACCAATTCAAATTAAGATCAGAAATTAAAAGTTGAATATCACAAAGAACCGTAGGGTTGGTTAAACTTTGCAGTTCACATCCTACTACAGGAATTTACAGAGATTAATCCAACAGAAGATCATTTTGCGGATTTCCTGAATTTGCCGCATTTTCTTTATCGTGATCTGGCGGTTCATTTTCATCATTGTCTGTCTCTTCATCAATGTCCTCATAACCTTCGCTATTTTCTTCCTCATCCGCGCCCTCATTCCCGTCCTCTTCCTCTGGTCCTGTATTTTGTCCTCTATTGGGTTGCGGCAGGTATTGGAGAGGATTGAACCAACCCAACCCATGCAGGAGATATACAAATATATTTTGAACTTGTCCAAACCCAAACTCAAGGGTTCGTAACATTTGCAAGGTGAAGAGGAGAACCCTGGATAAAGTTGGGGTTGAAAAACTTATTCTTGAATGATAAGTAAAATATATGAATGAATAAAGTTATTAAAAAATGAAGTAAATAAACAACCCTGCCTGCCCCAAAAAGGAGTGCCTGGAAGTGGAACAGTGTATAATCGTTGAAGATCACTCTCACTTAACGGAGTAAACTCTAAAATAAACGAAAATAATTAATTTAGTTGATTTATATAAAAAAAAAAACATTCATTTTCATTTATATACATATTAATATTTTTATTCAACTACAAAGCATTAGATAAAACAAATAATCAAAATCTATTATGGAATTAAGACACATTTAATGTGAGAAGGTGGTTTTAGTTCGGTTGCCTTAATTTATGAATGAGAATTGTGAAGTACAAAAAGCGCAAAATTAATGAAAATCCGGGAAAATGAGAGGTACATATGAGCATTCCAAAACTCACCCTCTCCTTCCCTCCTGAGGAATGGTCCTTCAATGCTAGTATTGTAGCTACCACAGTCTACAGTACCACATTTCATACCGACCACATGGAAAACAGATTTACTAGTCTTACCACAATCCTTACACAGAATCTCTCTGAGGACAACAGCAAATCAAACAATGCTTGTACGTTATCTTAAAGTTTAATATTTAAAGCTTTGAAAGCTTTTTCTTAGTTTTAACCAATAAAGATTATTTAAACCTCAAAAAATTAGCATCGTAATCCTTGTCTTCCCATAGAAATTATGTTTTAAAAAATAAATAAAAAACCACCTGTCATTTGTTAAAATTATCAGCTGGGCAACATTTTTACAACAACTAATTAATAATGCTTTCCTAAAAAGATTTGTATATTCGACGGGCATTGGAGTTTCCGTGATCTCTCTAAAATAAAACAAATTTAGAGAAAGTTTTTAAATTACGAGTTAAATCAAATATTATTATAGATATATTAAGCAGGGGGAATATTTCCGTTTGAAGCTTTCAGTAAGATTTAAAAAATTATTTTAATTTTCACGAGTTGTACTTTTCAATTTTTATAGTTCAGCACTTCTTAATTCAAAAATGTACCCCCACAGCATAAATTGTAACTGTGTACATGAAGCGTTTACTTCGATATGGAATAATTTTTCAGCAGATTATAAAGCGTTTGATCAATGATTATACTTTATTTGTATAATACCAATACAAGTAGGGGTGGGGGGGATAGAACGGTCTGATAAGGGGTCACTGAAAACCAACATGTGCACGCTCTCATACAAACATCGAGCAGTATTTTTTCAATTACTTCTTTTAAACTTCAGCTAAAAACAATGACTAAGTTTCAGAGTTGTCTATATCTCAGTGGGGTAGGGGGGGGCAGATTCTAACCTGTCTACGTGTTCCCAAGTAGATTTCATATCCTGCATAGCTCTCCCACAAGAAGGACAAGAATATAAACCTTAAATATCAAAATAAAATAACTTTTGTAAATCTGTACCTTATGCCAAGTTTTTACAAAGAAAGTATGCATATATAAAGTTGATATCTCTGCTTGTTTGTCTGATCATAACTCAAGCACACCTGGACCAATTTGCCTCAAATTTTGATTGGAGATCTCGGGAGACCCAAGAAAATTTTCTTAGTTTGGTTTGAGATTCTAAATTGAGTTGGTCCACTTTAAACGGGAAAAATCGTAAATTACGACAAAGAGTGGGTAAACGGTGGGACTAACTAATACTTCCCTAGGCAACGCTGGGTTCCCAAGCTAGAATAAATACAAAACATACAAAAAATCTTCATAATTTAAAATAATTCGTTCCAACCTGTTTTAAGCATGTCTGAATAGCAAGGCGTATGTATAAGATGCCCACAGGGAGGAATAAAAGTAGATGTTCTAAATATAATTTCATTTCAAAGGGAGTAATCCCAACCTATCAAGGCGGCTTTGGATTAATTGGTAATAGACCTTGAGTAGATGTTTTCTTGATTTGTATTTGGAAAAACAGAGTATACATGTTGAAGAAAAAATAATAATTGGACNCCCCCCCCACTTATAATTTATACCCAACAAATCATTTATTTTCCTCAGCTAACAAAAAAAAACTGCAACAAATCTATAATTTGAAAAAACGCGGCACGAAAATATCTCGAAAGACAGGTTCTGAAGATCTTTAAGATCCGTTTCTGCAAATTTTTCTCTCGCTATTTTGATGAAATAAATAATGTTTAAGGGGAATACAAATAAATTTTAGGTAAAAATTATTAAAATCATAAACATAACTTGTTGTTGTCCTATTTTTCCCAATTTTCTGATAAAACCAAGGAGTAAAAATATAAAAATCTGCAAAATGTATTTTAATTTTCACTATTGTTACAATTTTAAGATAACAGTGTTAATCAACTAGTAAATAAGTAAAAAATAAAAAAGATGTTTCTTCTGATAATTTTATTATTACCTGGACGAGTGAATAGATTCGAAGCAAACAGGACAGTTATTTCGAGAACTCTGGGCTAAAAAAATAAAGTTTTTTTTGTGGACAAGTTCAGGGTTGATATTTTTCTTTCAATTGTTTACATGATACACAAAAGTTGTGCTTGTTATTAAACGCTGAATTAAAATTTGTACGTAGATGATTTGAATCGTAATTTACGTAATTGTAAATATTTTTCTTAAAAATAAGGATTTAACTAGCAACGAATGGTTCAATTATTTCTCTTTCAATAAAGTCCGATTCTCACTAGTACCATTAAAAGCTGTGTCAGATCAAGAGTGCACGAGTTGCCTATAATCTACTGGATTATAAAGGGAATTGTGAGAATTAAGACTAAAGCAAGACAACAACTATCGACATCTTCCACATAATTGATCAGATAAATTGAAGGGTACCACTGTGAATTGGGCGCGAATGCATGAAGCAATTGTAGCTATTTCAACTACCTCTCGTTATCCATAGATTACAGAGGACATTAGTTTCAAAACTAACACTTGGCCCGTTTTAATACTGAGTGTTAGAAATAGGCACAAATTAAAAGACTGGGTGTTAAGGATCCCGGCCCAAATCGAGAGTAAAAGTCGATAATTAAATCAATAACCAACATTTTATTAAGCATGACAAAGACAACAATTCCCAATTTTAAAATATTTTCTGGAATCAAAATGATAAAAGGAGTTTTTTTAAATTAAAACCCTTGACCGTTTTCAAGACAATGTCAGGTTTTCCATTTTCGAACATATCCTGAATTTGAATCATATTGTCGCGTTTTCGAGGCAAACCCACTTTACCGTTTTTGAGTATAATCGTCAATTCAGAACAATACTCACTTTCATAACTTACAAAATAAATTTTTTGAAAGTTAAAAGACTAAATTTACTGCTAAATTATTTCAAAAATCTGAATTTCCCTATTTTATTTTTTAAATAAGAAATAAGAGAATAAAGTTGATTTAATTTCCCGCACTCTAAATAAACAATTTCCCGGATTTCTAGTTAAAATCTACATTTTAAGAACAAAATAATATTTAAAATTTTATTTCTCGATGATTTAATGATTTTTAAATCATAAAAGAACAATATTTTTTTGTTTTATATTTTGTTTATATTTTACTTTATCAAAAAATCTTGTTTTGTTACGTAAGTGCGTAAATGCATGAAAATTGACATTGATATGAATTCAAGTAACTGTCTCAAAACTAGGACATGCTCCGAAAACGCGACATAAGCTGAAATGCGGTAAGCCGGTAATTGTTTCAAAATAGGGATATGTTCAAAAATGAAAACCAGTTTCATCAAAAACGAATTCTCACACCTTATTATTTGTTTAAAGTCGACTTTTCTTGTTATAGCCAACTCGGCTTGGATTTAAAGATATATACGCTTGAAAAAGATAACTCTACAGATTTGGCCCATTTTAACAACCAGAGTTAGAAATGGGCCTAGTGTTAGTTTCGGAACTTATTTCCCCTAAACTATAAAATACCTATGCACTTGTGTTCAGTTCCTATAGGCATGCACATCTCGCAAGTGAAGCAATGCTTGAAATTTTCTCGATGCCCAATTCTAAACATAAACTAAAAATCAAATCAGACAGACATAGATGGCTTAAGCCTTTATAGAGAATGGGTTATAAATATGAGATGGGTTTAAAATTGTTAGTAAAGAGGGAAGATGAAAAAATAGCCTGACCTGGAAACTCTTGTATTGTGGATATCGAAAACAATGCTTGATATAGTTTTTATGTTCATTTTTAGACAAATTTAATCTTTATACGATATCTCACAATGTATTTAAACCCTAAAGAAGGAACTAAAATGAATAGATTAAGCATTGATTTAATCCTTAAATGAAAAGTGTTCACTGTAAATATATAGATTAAGTGATCAAGATTATGAATATCGAACACAGAAGTTCCCAGCACTGGTAAAATTTGTATGTTATCTTCCGAATGACCNCCCACTCCATTCTCATTTCTTTTGGCTCGATTTCAACCTAAGTCCTGTTCAGTATAAAAATAAA
Organism: Eurytemora carolleeae; assembly: GCF_000591075.1. NCBI lineage: Eukaryota > Metazoa > Arthropoda > Copepoda > Calanoida > Temoridae > Eurytemora > Eurytemora carolleeae. The sequence goes on along the minus strand of NW_019397871.1, from coordinate 9,133 downwards.
CAATCTGAATAAAAATCTGAATCAAAAAACTTTAGTCACCTGCATATTCCACATCCCTCGCAGTGAAACTGCCCCTTGTCCTTATGATCGAAGAGACGACAGATCTTGCAAAAATATTTTTCACCAAATATTGTTTTACAATCATAACATTCATTACTAAACCAGGCACTAATAAACTTAACAAAACGAACAACTCAACCTTTAATTCGTTCAATTTTCTAAAATTTCTTTAAAAATATCAATTTACCCCAAAGTTTAAAATGTAGAGCGGAAAAATCCTGTAAAATGACTTTATAATTTTAAAGGGACTGTAGTCGAAATTTCAAATGACTCTTCACTAGTAGATCGGCATGTCCGATTTACAACGGTACCCACGAAAACTTATCCATGTTTAACTCATTAAAATTCCATATTTTCCATTGTGGTTTCTATACAAAAAAGATTTGTGCATTTCTTCCGCAGATACTAGGGGAGGAAATGATCAGAATTAGACACTTTTCCAGCTGAAAGAACGACGAAATCTTTCATCTCATGGATCAGATAAGAGTTTAAAGGGTACAGTTGAGGATCACTTGAACTTAAGCTTACAGTCCCTTTAAGAAATATGAATATTTTAATGAATATAAACCGTGGTAATAAATTCATTTTTTCTTTAAAATTACTTCCCCCCCCCCCCCTCCTCTAAATTTTCATCTGCTTTATGGAATCTCAAACTTTTTATTTTTGCGTAGCTGTTTTCTAGTAGAATATTAGTGTTTCCTGATCCCACTTCTTTTATCACATTTATTACAAACAATCTCTTCGACAAGGGTTCTAAATTTCAAACAACTTAATGATTTTACAACATTTTTTATTAATAAAATAGAAGCTTTCAATGCAATTCCGATTAAAATGAAAATAGTTTATTTTACTTGTTGCACAGTTACATTTTTTAAAATCATAATATTTATATTATATTAAACTAACACAATTATTTAAAACATCTAAAAGAAAATATGTTCATAAAAAATACTAAATTATGTTTCCTGTCCAGTGTATGAGATTCTTTTTCATCATGACAAACTCTGTTAAGCACGGTTTGTTATTCTATAAATATCTTACGGGTCTGTCCTCGAGAACGCTTGATGCCTCCCCCCTGTCAATTTTTTACAAGACAGTTTTTCAAAAGATTATTGGAGGGAGTTCAAAAAGCATTCTCGAGATAATCACCATTTATATAGTGTTCGTAATTTATAAGATTTAAAATATCTTCTCGATAGTAATGATACGCATGCAAAAAGCTCCCTAAATCTTTGAAAGGAGGGTAATTTCCTAATATACTTTGACCATGTGGCCGCAGCGCCCGGCCCCATAGCCTGCCCTAGCCGCAGCGCTCGGCCCCCAAGCCTGTCCTTGCTGCAGCGATCGCCCCTGAAAGTGTCTTAACCTTATCTAACTCTAAATAAATACTAATTTTATTGTGACATATTAAAAATGAAGACCCGTCCTGGCCGCACTTCTCAGATCCCTAGCCTGGCCAAGCCGTAGCGCTCGGCCCAGAAAGAGTCTTAACCTAACCTAACCCTAAATAATAATAAAAATAACTATAATTTGCTGAAAAAAGTGGTCATGTACAAAATTGATCGGAAGGGTGAGGAGGGGGTCCAAAAACGTATACTAGGATGGACCCAAGAAGAGATATTAACTACGACATTTAAAAAATTTTCCTTGATAAAAAACCGTTTCCTGCAAGGGTATATATTCTGACAGCAAGGTGCAACAAGACTACAATTTCTAGTGTAATGCTCACAACCAGATGTCTCAGACATATTCACTGCAATATATATAATTTGTAATTAACATCTTCAGCCTTTTGAATTTGTAAAGATAATCCACTAGATTTGATTTATAATTAATACAATAAAATCAAATAAATTCAGAGCTGCGACATTAGGCCGAGCGAGTTCTGTTGCCGATACTATGTAGTGTTGCGGCATTCATCTAGAACATGTGATTAATTGATTAAAGGCGATGGTGTATCTTTCGACCTGCGCGTATCCACTATACTCCACTTCTGACCTACGCCAAATCCGCTACTCATTCGTCCTACTAGCACGTGGTTTTACAGCTGCTTGGCCCCCTAGCCTGTACTAGCCGCAGCGCTCGGGACAGAAATTGTCTTTTACCTAACCTAATTCCAGCTTAAATAATACAAAAATAAATTGAACGTAATTTGCGTGATTTGCGTATACAGACACGATGCATGTAACATTACCAAATATTTAACGACTAACGCACATCCGCTATACTCCATTTTACCTACGTCAAATCCGCTATACTACTAACTCCCTACGTATCCCACCATATAACTAGCTTTTAATTCAAAGCTACAGGAATTGACTTAATTGCTCTTTGCTAATATATATATATTTATCTATAATCTATGTTAGCATATACTGAAGGTCTAATACAAGGAAAGTTATTTCAGAGGTCTACACATCTTTTGTACTGCAGTGTACTGTCTCTGGGCAGATGTTGAAGCCTGACATGGGATCCTTCTTTCACATAAAAATCAATGAAACATTATGTGAATTATCAAAATTATCAAAATTTAATGCTTTTAGCCTTTTAACCTCAACCTTGAATACTAAACGAACACTGATGCATCTATTTTTGTTTACAAACTCCGACCAGATAGAAGTGGTTTCAATATGTACGCAGAGTATACGCAACTACAATTAACTTTCCTTTTAAAAAATCTAATTTTTGTTTGTTAAAATAATAATAATAATCGTATTTTGTAATGATAGTGTCACGTAAACACAAAAATGCAAATACAAATTTAATGGCTCCTTTCTTTACAAATTTAATGTTTATACCATTACTTCTATATATTCAATGCATTTGTATTGTGTAAAAAAGAATACAAAATTAATTTAGATAATTAGTTGTTAGGTTTATTTTTACAACAAACTTTCTTTAACAATTGACAGAGAGACTAGAGTACTTATAGTTTTCATGCAGTCAAATTTAGTTGATGGAAGTACAGTGTAGCTAGAACAGAAAGAAGAAGAAAACACTGAAAATTCCCTACTATCTCTTACTTTCAAATTCCTATATCTTTGCAACCTGATGTCAAACTTCTTTGATGTTTCAAACATTCGAATTCTCTCTATAACACTTAAATCTTTCTACAGGGAGTGCATCCTGTCCGTATCGTAATATTCTTAGTTATATTTTGATATCTCATTCAATATCTGTCAATAATAGGTGAAGGGAAACTTGTAATAAGTACAACATCTCCATATTTGTTAACCTGAAGATACCTAGATAAATAATGGTGTACATTGTCTGTTAATTAGAATACGCTTATCATTAACTACGCAGAACAATTTACCTAGCCTCGCTACATCTGTAAATATATCATAACCTGTATTGTGATTTACTTTTAACTAATGTTAGTAACTGGCTTAACTACGCTTATATATATATATCTGCGCTGATCTTGTAAATATGTATATTAAATCTGTAACATAGACATCTAAATACACATTTGTTGGAATAGGTTTTGATTACCGTCTAAGGAGTAATATATCCTCGTATAGCAAATGAGATGGATTTGAGTTGTATCTTGTAAAACAGATTCANCCCCCCCCCATTTGTAATAAATACAGCAATCCACAAATTTGTTAACCTAAAACACCTAGATAAATTACGTTGTACACAAAGAGAATAGAATATATATTAAAGGGGAATTTAGAGAATCTATCGGTAAGAATTTTTTCAGTCACTTTCAGACTGAAAGGGAGTTCACAAATTATATGCAGTAGAGTACATTAATACAGTACGTTCCCTAGGACTATCCATTTCAACTTCGAATTTTTTAAAGCTGTTAAATAAACTTTATAATGAATCAGGTGAATAAAAAACATCATTTGATTTATATAGTTATAACGGAAAATCATCGTTTGTAAAGTGAAAGGCATAGAGTCTATGTGAAATGATCATTTGTCAATTATGAAACCAGCCTATTTCATAATTTGGTTTTCTTTTAATATTAATTTTAAATTTTCTATAAAATGATATTCCAGGGCCCAAAAGGTTATATTGCATAAATATGTGAAGTACACCTGCAGTATGGAAACAGTACAACAAAATGCCCGTTTTAAATTTTTTTCTAGTAAATTCCCCTCTAATATATATTCTATTCTCTTTGGTTGTACATTGTCTGTAAATCAAAATACAACTTGTAATGCGATTTACCTAGCCTCGCTACATCTGCAAATATGTCATAATATTACATATGAAAGAAAAATGAATCAATGCAACTACTCATTTGATTGAATATTCGACGAGTCGGTTTTTCTTACAATTTATTATTATTAACAACGATACAAAAACTAAGGGAAAATACTATACGAATCAAGTAGCATGAATTGAGAATGTTTCAGAGTGATGGGAGATCTCCAGGGGAACCTATTAACTAGGGAGCTGGTCTTCAACTGCCATTTTTCCCCGAGTTTCACTCCACCCTTGCCTAGAGCTTAACCCTAGTTCCCCGGGAGCTGGCCGGCCATCCCACCAGCGCCCGGGCCTCTGGAATAACGGAACAATTGGCGTGGCTTCGGTTATCGGCGTGGATTGGGTTATTTATAGAGTTCACATGCAAACTCAAATAAATCCGTTAGGATTCAAAATAGGATTCAAAAGTCCAACCGAAGGGTAAAAGGGGGGGGGGCATGATACCCCTAGGTAGCTATGATCTCAGCGATCTAAAAAATCCTTGAATCGCTGATCGTAAAAGATCAACAAAATCACACATTGTTACAATAACCTGTATTATTGTGAATCACTTATAGCTACATCATTAACTGGCTGAACTACGCTTATATATATCTGCGCTAATCTTGTAAATATGTATATTAAAGTTAATCTGTAACATATCTAAAATGTATCTTGTATCTTGTAAAAGAGATGCAAACGAATACAGAGAGCTAGTAGTACCTGAGTGATATTTACTAAAGAATACAGACAGAATCTTATCCGGATTGATATGGCCTAGTGTATTATTTCGGAACCTTGAGTTCAAGAAGAATCATGCCCATTGGTTTGGCATTGATAGTTTACAAGCTAGTATCTGGTTGACATCGACAGCTGACGAGATCCTGCCCATTGGTTTGGCATTGATAGTTTACAAGCTAGTGCCTGTGTTGACATCGATAGCTGATGAGATCATGCCCATTGGTTTGGCATTGATAGTTTACAAGCTAGTGTCCGGTTGACATCGATAGCTGACGAGATCGTGCCCATTGGTTTTCCATTGATAGTTCATGGGATCGTGTCCGGGTTTTGACATTGCTAGTAAAGTGAACCTGGACAAATGGATTGCGTCTTTGAATTAAACTCAAATATTTTAATTTAATATTTTAAACTTAGACTATTTGGTCCAATAGTCTAAAATGTGAAAGGTTTACGACATCGGGGTGGAAAGATATAAAATCAGAAATTGCAGCAAAAACTCCATTCTTTTACATTTTATGGGTGAAAATGGGTTCTCAAGTCTAGGGCATAGGAAAATGAGAATTTGATGCAAGCTTTAAATTTATTGTCTCAACCCTGACAATAAGAATCGGGGTTGAAATACTATTTTTCTGCAATCTATACGTCTCTTTATGTTAAATGATTAGATAGATAGATAGATAGATAAAGTTTATTGCTAAAATACATGTATCTGTGTACAAAATGGGTTTTGGTGATTATATTAACAGTACAATTATAAATCAATTAGGTGGAAAATAGCTCTTGGCTGTTTTGATTATTTTTTCCACCTAATTTCAAAACATTTCAAGTAAATAGATTTAAGGAGCACTATTAGAGATTTAAGCCTGATAATGAAAACATTTTGGTCTTTGTCTACAAATTTGAAATTTAACCATTTATAAAACTGTTATTTTGGTTCAAAAACTTTATAGTACGTCGTGCCAAAATAATAGTGTTGTAAACTTGTAGGTATTAGGTAATTTTATGAAACGTTTGCAGTGTACTTATCTTATTTCAATGGCTGTTTCTAGATCAAATAAGCTTTGAAACAAATCAGAAGTCAAAATAAAAAGTTGATTTCAATTTTATTTTTATTTCAATTGAAAAAAATATTTTGAAAATATCCTAAATTTTTGGAGAAAATCCGGGAACCAATCAAAACTTTATAGCGCACGTGCTATAATGTACAGCTAATTTAACGATGATTACTAGAGCACATTCATTATGAGATTCACGATGAAGTGAGTAATATTGATAAAGTACACTATAGTTTCATAAAAATATAAAATGGGTTCAAGGAGGGGAACCACAAATATAAGCACTAGAGCCAGGATCATGGACCAAAGGTACAAGATATATATATTTATCTCAGTTACTAGGAGAGAACTTGGAGCTGAGATATGTTTTTTACTAGAATTACTATTTTATAGCTAATAAAAAATGATTATTTTAAGTGCTAAAATATTATAATTGGATAATTATCACACAACTTCAATCAGTTTAATTTCAAAATGTAAAGTTCAAAACTCAATAAATTAAATATATTCTGATTCAGTAGACCTAAATGAACCAAGATCCAAGTGGGGCATCCATACCTAAAAATGTCATATTTAAAACACCAAAGATTGTTCAAGTTTACAAAATCACATTTTTAAACTTATTCTCATTGTTCATTTAATTTGGTATAATCTTTCCTAGTATTTTATCTAATGTGTCCTACTGCTCATGGTGCATAGATGGACATATAGTTTTATTCTTAAACTGCACGAAGTTATAGCTTTACTCTTTCTTCTACCCCCCCCCCCATAAAAATGAGCTTACTCACATGTTAAAACCATCCCCCTAGTTTTGTTTTTGCATATAATGAGCTGGGTCAAATACACTTGTGTACACTAGACGGGCTGGTACGAGTGAACGCAGGGCGTATGCGGTACGATTACACTAAATCCTGACCAGGTTCGGATCTTGCGACATTATTGGTTTGTGCCCCTTCCATCATACTACCTTATTTCTGGAAAGGTTCTTATGTGACAGTAAATTATCCAGAATTATTTAATGATGTAATCATGTAATGATGTTTTATTGGAAAATATAATAAACCCCATTGTATATATTATTTTTGGAATCTATTAGGCATGGGCAGTGGCACAGTTAATCGCCCTATTGATATTTTATTGCATAATCAAATAAAATTTCATGAAAAATATATAATGTTGAAGATAATTAGCAACAAAATTTCATAAAACGGATAAGCAACCTGTAAACACTACATACCAAAACTAATCGGTAAAGATATTGTAATTGTAACGAAAAAATATATACATGCAAAATTGGCATACAAATTAAACAATTCCATGCGTAAACTTTTTAATTAAAGAACTTAAAGGGACCGTTCACTTATTTGGATAATTTAAGGGTAAACTAAATAACCTATTAGCTATTGTTATAAGTATTATTTTTTAAAGAACTGTGGCCGGAGAGAATGTCGATTTTAAGTTCAGAATTCCAGCGCAAAGATACCTTTGCATTTACACTATTTGATGCTTTTTAGTTTTTGTAATGTATGGCTGATACATGATATGTCATTAAATTGGTGATAATTATATTATTAGCTATTGTTATAAGTATTATTTTTTAAAGAACTGTGGCCGGAGAGAATGTCGATTTTAAGTTCAGAATTCCAGCGCAAAGATATCTTTGCATTTACACTATTTGATGCTTTTTAGTTTTTGTAATGTATGGCTGATACATGATATGTCATTAAATTGGTGATAATTATATTATTAGCTATTGTTATAAGTATTATTTTTTAAAGAACTGTGGCCGGAGAGAATGTCGATTTTAAGTTCAGAATTCCAGCGCAAAGATACCTTTGCATTTACACTATTTGATGCTTTTTAGTTTTTGTAATGTATGGCTGATACATGATATGTCATTAAATTGGTGATAATTTTAGATTTTATTTGACTGTTGTTACTGAAAATCGTTTAAATAGTGTCTAATGTCTATGCTATGGTATCATACCTTTGCGCTGGCCATAGTTATCTTTTAAAAGTAAGACTAATACCAATAAATAGCTAATATGAATAATAAGTGAACGGTCCCTTTCAGTATTTAAATTATGAAAAACCATAGAGAATAGAATATATTCTATTCTCTATGTGAAAAACTCTTAAAGTGCATGCACAGTGCACACATTGTCCAAATTATACCATGCAAGTTGCAAGTGCCACTTTATTGTATCATGAAATATTCTAGTTTTATACTTTGCTTGTATATATTTGTTTGTGTCCAATTAATTTTCCAAAAAAGCTGGACCAATCGGGCCCAATTTTTATGGTAGCTCTGTCGGAAGGTTTATAGATAGTTAAAGATGACAAATATTTTAGGATTCATTTGAGACAAATAAGAAGTTTTAATGATGTTGATTACTGAGTTTAAGGAAAAATTCGACGTTCAAAATCATCCATTTGGGTGGTTACGTTTTGAGAATCGATTTTTTTAAAATTGTAAAATAATGACGACAAAAAATGTAAAAAAAACTTAATTTAGACTTAATCTATTTAGATGGTGTATTATTTAAGCAAAGTTACAGAAGCAAGAAACTTGGACAAGTTTTGTATGTGAACTTTCAAACAAATTTGAGGACTAGCATTTGAAAATGCGAACTCATAAAAGAATAAAGATACCATTTTCTAATCAAAGAAAATCCCTCAGGTCAAAACCGGATTTCAAGACTGGAGATGTAGTAATCTACTTTTCACCGAGAGGAGTATTGAACCTGTCCCGAAAACAGGCCATAGAATTTTGAATTCACCATCAGAAGCGTTATCATATTATTGTATATGAAAGAAAATCAATAATGCAATACACTAATTCTTCTAAATATTCAACGAGTCGGTTTTTCTTACAATTTATTTTTATATACAAGAGATACAAAAAATACAAACTTCAAATTGGTCGATACTATACTAATCAAAATATTATCAATCGAACAGTTACAGCATAAGGGGAATCTTCAAGGGAACCTAACAATTAGGGAGCTGGTCTTCAACTAACTCTTTTCCCTCAATTTCGCTCCATCCTCAGTTCGCATTTAACCCTAGCTACCCCG